>NC_053024.1:72416686-72578272 GCF_003073215.2 Triticum urartu | reverse complement strand
ATTAATATTGATGATATGGGTTGTACAAGAGTAGATCTACCATGAGATCATAGAGGCTAAACCCTAGAAGCTGGCCTATGGTATGATTGTCTTGTCCTACGGACTAAAACCCTCCGGTTTATATAGACACCGGGTATGTTGTGTGGAATTGTGAGCGGATAACAATTTCACACAGGAAACAGCTATGACCATGATTACGCCAAGCTATTTAGGTGAGACTATAGAATACTCAAGCTTGCCTTCCATGCCAAGGAAAGTCCCTTCCGGACACGGGACGAAGTCTTCAATCTTGTATCTTCATAGTCCAGGAGTCCGGCCAAAGGTATAGTCCGGCCATCCGGACACCCCCTAATCCAGGAGTCCCTCACCTACTCACTCACATTGATATCTATTGATGGGCATCTCCATAGCCCGTTGATACGCCTAGTTGATGTGAGACTATCTTTCCCCTTTTTTGTCTCCTCCACAACCACCATTCTATTCCACCTAAAGTGCTATGTCCATGGCTCACACTCATGTATTGCGTGAAGATTGAAAAAGTTTGAGAACACCAAAAGTATGAAACAATTGCTGGGCTTGTCATCGGGGTTGTGCATGATTTAAATACTTTGTGTGGTGAAGATAGAGCATAGCCAAACTATATGATTTTGTAGGGATAACTTTCTTTGGCCATGTTATTTTGAAGAGACATAATTGCTTAGTTAGTATTGAAAGTGCTAGTGATCGACTAGAGGGGGGTGAATAGGCGATTTTTATGGAAGTCTTCAAAACATGGAAGTTTCGAAGACAAACGATAGAAATAAACCTATTATCATACAGCGGAAGGTAGACTACCCTAAGCAAGCCATAGTCAAGTATTCAATGAAGTGAAAGCACAACGACTAATAGCAGCTAGGCAATATAGATCAGGTAGGAAGATAGTGTGAAGCCAATCAGAACAAGCGGTCACTCAGTGAAGACAAAAGATAATGAAATCATACAATGACTTCACTAGAGCCAACAGTAAGTAAAGGAATGGGAAGGATGAAACCAGTGACTCATTGAAGACAATGATTTGTTGGACCAGTTCCAGTTGCTGTGACAACTATATGTCTGGTTAGGGAGGCTGAGATTCAACTCAGAAGACCGTGTCTTCACCTTATTCCCCTTGAGCTAAGGACACCCAGTCCTCGCCCAATCACTCTGGTAAGTCTTCAAGATAGACTTCCGAACCTTCACAGACTTCGTTCACTAGCGATCCACAATGACTCTTGGATGCTCAGAACGCGATGCCTAACCGGCTGTAGGATTCATAGTCCTCAAGTGTAATAAGTCTTCAGATCACACAGACAGGAAGACTTAAGTGATGCCTAATACTCTTGGCTCCGGGTGTTTAGGGATTTATCCTCGCAAGGAATTCTCTCTCAAAGGCTTGGAGGTGGGTTGCTCTCAAACGACAAAAGCCGTACACTAACTCTGAGCAGCCAACCATTTATGGTTGCAGGGGGTGGGCTATTTATAGCCACTAGGCAACCCGACCTGATTTGTCCGAAATGACCCTGCGTCACTAAGGAACTGACACGTGTTCCAACGGTCAGATTTCAAACACACACGGCAACTTTACTTGGGCTACAAGCAAAGCTGACTTATCCAGCTCTGGATAAGATTTGCTCTCATTGTCTTCGCTCGAAGACATAGGATTTTTGGTTAAGCATCACTTCAGTCATTCTGACTGGTTCACTTGGACCCCACTTAACAGTACGGTGGTTCCTATGACTCAACAAAGAAGAAAAAGAATGACGAAACAACTATGTCTTCGCGCTCCATAGTCTTCACTCGAGTTTTCTCTTGTCATAGTCTTGAATGTGACTGTCTTCACATACCACCTTTGACTTTAACGTCTTCATACATTTTTAGGGGTCATCTCTGGTAGGAAAGCCGAATCAATGAGGGACTTCTACTTGTGTTATCCTGCAATTCTCACAAACACATTAGCCCCTCAACCAGGTTTGTCGTCAATACTCCAAAACCAACTAGGGGTGGCACTAGATGCACTTACAATCTCCCCCTTTTTGATGATTGATGACAAACTGGTTGAAGTTTTCAACGGGGAATAAAATATGTGAAATTTTAAAGGATAGGGTATTGTCTTCATAAGTTGCAAAGGCTCCCCCTGAAGATGTGCATATAAGTAATTTGATCTTGGAATGCAAATGCACAAGGCAGGTTGTATTTGTGGAGATCCTCTTCAACCTATGATGGCAATTCATCATGCATGATATGATGTAATGAAGATAATGACATGCATAATGAAAAATGGACGTGTGCAAAATGATCTAAGTGCGGAATTTATCATCGCACATGCGGAATTTATCATCGCATCACAGAATAGCAAATAAGTAGCAGACGACCATCGAGTTTAAGTGTTACAACTCAAAGAACCAAATGTATCGAAAATGAGAGTTGTAAGCACTTGGAAAAAGTAGCAAAAAGTAAAGCAATCACCCATATGGACCCGCTTGAAGACTATCAACTCATATGCTTCTCCCCCTTTTGTCAGTAAGGACCAAAAAGGTTTGAAGACATAGAGCGCCTACTCGTTCCCATGAGGTGCAGGTGAGGCAGCAGGGTCGTCGTTGAGGTCCGGTGGTGCAGAAGAACTTGGTGCAGTGTCGACATGCGCTAAAGTTGGAGGAGGTGAAGTTGCATCATCTTGGTCATCAATGACTCTGGCATTCACTGTCGCAGCTGAGGACGAGTAGTCAGAGTCTTCAAGTGAGGGAGTCCGACGCAAGTGAGCATTTTCTGGGAGGAGTTGAGTCAAACTTGAACCGCTCGGTGAAGCCATTGTCTTGCAGATCAGCTTTAGCACTAAGTAAGGTCAAACTCTTCCACGACCTCCGACAGGTTTCATGAGTGACAAAGGCATTCTTGGTGGCAAGATTGCGAATGTGGTTGACATCCACCAAGAGGCTTTGCATCTGACGCTTAAGCCAGTCGTGATGTTTGTCCTGTTTCTGATGCAGCGCGACAAGAAGCTCTCGGTCATTTAGGACACGAGACCGTCTTCGAGGCCTTTGCGCAATGGTGCTACCAGTGGCGTCAGTCTGAGCTTGAGGGGCACGTGTGTTACCAGCAAGAGGATAAACATGAGAAACTGCTGGAACTCCTTCAATAGGATGGGTGAAGCTTTGGTGGTCAACATTGTGAAGATAAATGGGATCCTTAGCCGGCTCTGGGTAAATAGCTTCAACTGACAGATCAACCTTTGGCAAGAATATGAGATTATTGCGCGCAGACGGCTGATAGTTGAAGGCGGAGTGACGCTTGATAAGACGCATGACCCATGAAGCATAGAATTTCAACCCAAAGATGTCGGAGCCAGATGCAGCCAACTGCCTGATGAAGAAGTCTTGAGCATTGAAGTTGATGCCATTGAAGATATAGAAAACCAAAGTCTTCATTGCTCCTTCAAGCTTCGCTGCAGATGAATGTCCTTTGACAGGCCATAAAGTCTTCCTGGTGATAGGGTAAATGGTGTGAGGCAGGTACTCTAGGTCTTCAACAAAGAACTCAGATGGGTATTCAGCGTCGTGAGGCAGAGGCTTCATCATGCTCAGCATTTGACTCGTGTTGGGTTCTGGCTTCTGAAAGATGCTTTCCAAGGCATTTTGGTGTTGTTGACAACCTGGTTCATAGTATTCACCAGGAGTGGGCAGGCCTGTGAGCTCAATGATATCAAGAGCTTTAGCTTCATGATGGACATTGCCTGTCATCCACTCAAGGACCCAAGTCTTTGGATCCCTGTTGTAGCCTCGAATGTGGAGAGTTGCATAGAACTGTAGCAGAAGCTCTTCATTCCAGTGCTCCTTATCTATGACAAACTGCAACAGACCAGCATCTCTGAAGCAATCTAACATTTCTTCAAGGCAGGGCAGGCCAGATATAGCTTCAGAGTCTAGGCGCATATGTGGAAATATGCGCTCTTGATTGTATAGGACGCAGGGATAGTAGTTGCGCTGCTGATAGGTCCAGAACCGATCTGAGGAAATGCGAGGTCTGGTATAAGGGTTCTTGGAGTTGTTGAAGAAGGTGTTATGTGCCACGAAGCCATTCACATTGAAGACCCCAGGTGAAGTGGCAGTGCCTGGGAATCGTGGAAGTCTTGGCTTGGGCTTCTGGACTTGAGGTCTGTGCTCGACATGATAGTCAAATTGTTGACCCGCAGCAGGTGGAGGAACCAGAACGGGCCAGCGGACCATAACAGGCTGACCTCGATCAAATTCCAGCTCAATTGTATGAGGTCTTGGAGGGGGAACAGGAGCATTGACATTGTCTTCATGGGCTTCAGGGGCCACATTGGTTTCAGGTGCTTGTACCTCAGGTGCTTCAGCATTGACTTCGGGTGTAGCAGTGGCTTCAGATGCTTGGACTTCAGGCACCGCAGTAGCTTCAGGCACCGTATTAGCTTCAGCCATGACGACGTCATTGGCTTCAGCGGTGATGTTGGTGGCCGCCTCAGGGTTGTTAACCTCCACTTCAGGAGCTGGAGGGTCGGACACGTTCTCCTCGAGAACAACATCTTGGTGAGACGGGGGTGTAGCAACTCTTTCAACTCTTGGTGCTTCTTCTTCATCGGCTGATGCAGCCAGAATATCTTCAGCCATTTTGGCTTCGGACTCAGACACGTGCATAGTGGGAGTGACTTGGGGCCTTGGTCCTTTGTGAAGCCTGCATAATGCTGGCGATGCTTGTGGAGATGGAGTGCGCTGGGCCTCAAAGTCATCGTCTTCTTGCACTAGTGGGGTAGCTTGCGGTTGGGGAGAGCTTGGAGTGTCTTGTCATTGTGGGTGATCAGCCCACGATGCATCCTGAGCAGTTGCCATCAGAGGACGACCAATGCTGATGAGTTCGCTGTGCGTGAGCACAGGCGATGATACCAATTGGTGCTTGATATGAGGAAGGACTTCATCATCTTCAACATTGTCATGAGGACCAATGTCTTCAGCTGTGGTGGGGTCAATAGCTGGATTGTCTTCAGCTTTAGGAGCCTCTGGAGAAGCGGGCTCATGAATTACCACTTGGCGTTCTTGATTTTCAGACGCAGGACGAGCCACTAAGATTGGCTCGACCTCAAGGGGCTCTATGGGAGCAGCCCGATCTCTCTTCTTGGTTTTGCGTTTCTTAGTTGGAGGGGCATCATCAGTGGTGCCCTTGGTTTTGCGCTTTCTGGCTTCAGCTTCAGCAGCCCTTGTTTTCTTCAGTTTTGAAGCCACTATGGGGACCTTAGGCTTCGAGCCTATCATACTTGCTGGGAAGACAATTGGATGTACTTCCTGCCTTGGTGCTTCAAATTCTGCCACAGCTGGCTTCTTCTTCTTCTTGGCCGCCATTCGGGGGTCGATCCCTGGTCTCCCCAAGGCCTTGCGCTTTTCAACCTCATTCTATCCTTGGACACATTTAGCGGCAAGATCCTTCATGCGCTCACGAGAACCCTTGGCTTCTTCGTGTTTGGTTTGGAAAGCTTCCTTAAGCTCATGCATCATGGTCTGGGAGTTCTGAATGTCTTCAACGTTGAGCTTGGCCATGTGCTTCTTGAACTGAGCTTTTCATAATCGATCTTATGCTTTAGTTCAACAATCTTCTAAGCTAGAGCTAGCTCAGCAGCAATGGCTTCGTGGAAGGCGACGCTTAGGCCAATCGGAAGCTAGAGATCATCAAAGCTGACATTTGGGCTGTCAAACCACTCATCAATGAATGTGTTGATGATTTCAACATCAAAGAGAGGAAGGTCATTGAAGATTTCTGCCTCTTGCTTGCTCTTGATCAGCTGCTCAAGAGCATCATCGCCAAGATCGTCGTGGCTGGACAGATCAATGGCATCATTGCGCAGAATAGCAGCAGTGGTCAGTGCTTGGCTAGTGGGTTTCAAGGGCATCTTCACTTTGGAGGGCTTGGAGATGCGTGACAAATCTTCAGACTGCACACTGTGTTCAGGAGGTGCAGTGGCTAGAGGCTTTGCTCGTGAGGCCTTTGGTGCTGGGGAAGGCTTCGAAGCTTGAGGTTTCTTCAACTTCTTTGGCTTCGGTGGTGCAGGCGCTTCGTCAGAATCAGCATCGTCTATAGGCTCATCCACGGCTGTCCCTTGAACCATGATATGAGTGATGAGACCTTCTAGGTTGTAGAAGGGCCCAACAAGATTGGGTTTAGCTTCGCGTGTGCCATCGGCACGAGGAGCAGAGGGGCCTGGATTGAAGTCTAATCCCCGTGACTTCTTGTTTTCTTTGGCCGAATTCTTGGCAAATTGGAAGTTGCGCTTGAACAGATTATCATCGCGGCACCACAATAATGAAGATGGGTCTACATCTACAGGCTGTGGTCCACGGACCATGCAAGGATAGAAGCCTTGTTCAATGGCTTCAGCTCTGAATCTGGGTTGAAGATTTATGTATAGAATGTCTCCCCATGGTCGTTTGATGGCATTCTTCTCAGCATACTCCTGGGTCACGAACCTGTACTTGAAACACTGTTCTGCCCAATATCTTTGAATCCATTGGATTCGAGTTTTTCGCTGATTGTAGTCCTCCTCTGGATCTATCTTGTACAACTCATAGAGGTCAGGAGGCAAATCTCTTGAGGTGTTGCCACGACGCTGTCTGCCACCCTTCCTTGCAGATTTCTCTGGTGCCATGAAGTTTAAACTAAAAGGCTTCAAAGCTGTCAAAGTCTTCCGTCTACTGGTCAGACAAGAACTGGCTTCAGGAGAATTTATATGATGATGTAAGAATTCTACAAATGAATGCAGACTATGAGAACCAAGGGATTCTCCCACGGACATGTACCTGTGACAGCATTAAGGTGCGAGGGAAGGGGAAGAGGTCATATGCATTCTCAGAAGATTTTGAAGATAAATCAGTTTAGAAGACATTGACCTCATAGTGCAAAGACATTCACTCATAAATAGAGAGTTGGTTCCAGATTTGTACGAATCCATGAATAAGTACAAGTGAGGAATCTAACTACTTTGTGAAGCATAAGTGAACATACTAGGCATATTATGAGATGCAGTATGAAATAGATTCAACTTGTGTGAATAGAAACTGCTTGTGGTAGAAAATGATGAATCTATAGGATCAAAGGGGCCGTAAAAAGGAGGTTTTATTTACCACACGAAGAACTGCTAGACGAAGTGGAAAAGGAGGCCGAGCAGTTCGAATCTTCAGTGCCCTAACTTGGCGACGGAGGACACCTACGGCGACGGCGGAGAAGACGATGTCCGCGGTCGGCGTGAAGACGGCATCGGTGAGGTCGCGGCAGCCAAGCGCTTGGTCGCCGGCGTCGTCGAGGGCTAGCGGTGGCGCTAGGGTTTGTGTGAGAGTGGAAGAAGGGATAATGACTGTGGTGAGGCGTGTATTTATAGGGATAGGGACGGCACAGTGTTATTACACAGGTGCCCCTGGCGATTCACATCTGAAGTACACATGGCTATCATGCAACACATAGGAGGTTGTTCCACGTTCCCACGCATGCCTAGATTGTCGGGTGGTCATTCCCACTTCTCCGGATTTTAGGTGAAAGGATTTAGCACTAAAAACGGATTAATGTTTGTCTCTGTGTCTTCTGCTGAGGATGCAGAGAAGACATTTTGACAGTGTCAATAGAATGCATATGATTTGGATAGATAGACTTAGGAAAGAAGCATAGAGGGGTTAGGGTCCGATCACATTCACTTAGTTCAAAAGATTCAGCAAGAAGCCATAGCTATAAGTGAATGTTGTAGAGGAGAGAAAGCAAATCAGTAAGTTGAAGATAAACAGGAGAACTTTTAATCATTGAAGACAAACAAAATGCGAAGACTTTGCAAATGTAACGCCATGAGATAGACACTTTAAAGGGAAAATGTTGGTGGTGGTGTTACCCACTGTATAGGAAATATTAGACCCAGACACGGCACACAATTATCGTGGCGCTCTGAAGTCAAATCCCACATTAATATATTCACACTCAGAATGTAAGTCTTCATTGTTTGAAGATATACTTTACTTTGTGTGTTGCACATCTAAGTCGTCAACATGCTTAAGTGTTAGGATGTGTGCCTGATCACAGGACATTTGAGGATTTTCCAAGATATTTAGCTCACACCGTAACTTGCAAAACCTCTTCTCATCCAAGGGCTTGGTGAAGATATCTGCCAATTGCTCTTCAGTGTTGACGTGTATGATATCAATATCTTCCTTCATAACATGATCTCTGAGAAAGTGATGACGAATTTCAATGTGCTTTGTCTTCGAGTGCTGAACTGGGTTGTTGGCAATCTTGATGGCGCTTTCGTTATCGCAGTAGAGTGGCACTTGCTTCAGATGAATGCCATAGTCTTTGAGTGTTTGCTTCATCCATAGAAGCTGAGCGCAGCAAGATCCAGCAGCAATGTATTTAGATTCAGCAGTGGAGAGAGATACACCGTTCTGCTTCTTTGAAGACAAACATACAAGTGATCGTCCCAGAAAATGACATGTGCCTGATGTAGACTTGCGATCCACCTTGTCACCGGCATAATCAGCATCCGAGAATCCAACTAGATCAAACTCTGAGCCCTTTGGATACCATAATCCTAGTGTTGGGGTGTGAGCCAAATATCTGAGAATTTGCTTCACAGCTAAGTGATGCGATTCCTTTGGTGCTGCTTGGAACCGGGCACACATGCAAACACTAAGCATGATATCTGGCCTAGATGCACATAAATAAAGCAAGGAACCAATCATGGAGCGGTATACCTTTTGATCGAACTCTTTACCATTGTCATCGGGACCCAGATGGTGTTTGGCTGGCATTGGCGTCGTGTAGCCTTTGCAGTCTTGCATTCCAAATTTCTTCAGGCAATCATTGAGGTATTTCTCTTGGGATATAAAGATGTCATTGTGTTGCTGACGTATTTGAAGACCAAGGAAGAACTTCAGCTGTAACGACCCGACCCAAAATCGGTCAAGTCTCTGTGTAGCTGTACCATCCCAAGATCATGCTGGCACACAGTACATTGATGAAAAGATTCAAAGTTCAATCACACCTGAATTTATTACACGATTCTCATATCGAGTCTTTATTACATCATAATAAATTCAGCCGAAGGCCAACTCATGAGAAATAAACTAAATAAGCTGCGGAAGCGTAAACGAATAGCGAGTCCATCCGACTCCATAGAGCAATCGCCAAGCATAGATCGTAGCCTCACTCCTGGTCGGAAAACTCCTCTGCAACATAAGACGTTGCAGCCATGTAGGTCAGCATTTTGAATATGCCGGCAAGTCATGAAGAGAGAACAACAATAAAATTTCTAACACTATATGCAATTTGGCTGTGGGGCTCTAAGTTTTATGTTTTTGCGAAAAAGCCAATTTTTCCCTATAACAAAGGACTTGTTTGCAATTACTACAAAATGTTGGTTGTTATTGAGATGGTTCCGCCAACCAATGTCTCATACCCAATTATTAAATAACCCCTCAATTAATTTATTAAGTTCGGTGTTGAGATTTCCAAAATACTCCAATTTCCAGAGGCTCATTTGTCCGTAACCGGGGACACGGCTAATCGATTAGGTTGTTACTCTGCAGAGTCTTGTGCACTTTACCTGCAAGAATCGTTCCCTCCTTTCTGTCCTCGCACTGCCTGGTGTTTGAAGACGGGATGAACGAAACAGGGTCTTCCGTAGAGTTTCTCTGGGCACTGCCGGTACCCATCCATGTCCTACCGTTCTTCTACATCTGCTGGCACCGTCCGTCCAGAGTCACGCCTAAGGTCAACCCAGCCAGAGCCCATAATGGCTTGCTGTTGGAAATATGCCCTAGAGGCAATAATAAATTGATTATTATTATATTTCCTTGTTCATGATAATCGTTTATTATCCATGCTAGAATTGTATTGATAGGAAACTCAGATACATGTGTGGATACATAGACAACATCATGTCCCTAGTAAGCCTCTAGTTGACTAGCTCGTTGATCAACAGATGGTTACGGTTTCCTGACCATGGACATTGGATGTTGTTGATAACGGGATCACATCATTAGGAGAATGATGTGATGGACAAGACCCAATCCTAAGCCTAGCACAAGATCATGTAGTTCGTATGCTAAAGCTTTTCTAATGTCAAGTATCATTTCCTTAGACCATGAGATTGTGCAACTCCCGGATACCGTAGGAGTGCTTTGGTTGTGCCAAACGTCACAACGTAACTGGGTGGCTATAAAGGTACACTACGGGTATCTCCGAAAGTGTCTGTTGGGTTGGCACGAATCGAGACTGGGATTTGTCACTCCGTGTAAACGGAGAGGTATCTCTGGGCCCACTCGGTAGGACATCATCATAATGTGCACAAAGTGATCAAGGAGTTGATCACGGGATGATGTGTTACGGAACGAGTAAAGAGACTTGCCAGTAACGAGATTGAACAAGGTATCGGGATACCGACGATCGAATCTCGAGCAAGTGTCGTACCGATAGACAAAGGGAATTGTATACGGGATTGATTAAGTCCTTGACATCGTGGTTCATCCGATGAGATCATCGTGGAACATGTGGGAGCCAACATGGGTATCCAGATCCCGCTGTTGGTTATTGACCGGAGAGTCATCTCGGTCATGTCTGCATGTCTCCTGAACCCGTAGGGTCTACACACTTAAGGTTCAGTGACGCTAGGGTTATAGAGATATTAGTATGCGGTAACCCGAAAGTTGTTTGGAGTCCTGTATGAGATCCCGGACGTCACGAGGAGTTCCGGAATGGTCCGGAGGTAAAGAATTATATATAGGAAGTGCTATTTCGGCCATCGGAACAAGTTTCGGGGTCACCGGTATTGTACCGGGACCACCGGAAGGGTCCCGGGGGTCCACCGGGTGGGGCCACCTGCCCCGGGGGGGCACATGGGCTGTAGGGGGTGCGCCTTGGCCTATATGGGCCAAGGGCACCAGCCCCAAGAGGCCCATGCGCCAAGAGTAGAGGAAAAGGGAGAGTCCTAAAAGGGGAAGGCACCTCCGAGGTGCCTTGGGGAGGATGGACTCCTCCCCCCCCCTTGGCCGCACCCTTCCTTGGAGGAAGGGGCAAGGCTGCACCCTTCCCCTCTCCCTTGGCCCTATATATAGTGGGGGGGAAGGGAGGGCAACCATACCTAAGCCCTGGCGCCTCCCTCTCCCTCCCATGACACATCTTCCTCCTCCCGCGGCGCTTGGCGAAGCCCTGTTGGAATCCCGCTACTTCCACCACCACGCCATCGTGTTGTTGGATCTCCATCAACCTCTCCTCCCCCCTTGCTGGATCAAGAAGGAGGAGACGTCGCTGCTCCGTACGTGTGTTGAACGCAGAGGTGCCGTCCGTTCGGCGCTAGGATCATCGGTGATTTGGATCACGACGAGTACGACTCCATCAACCCCGTTCTCTTGAACGCTTCCGCGCGCGATCTACAAGGGTATGTAGATCCACTCCTCCCTCATTGCTAGATGACTCCATAGATTGATCTTGGTGACACGTAGGAAAATTTTGAATTATTGTTACGTTCCCCAACACTTGCAGCTGCACAGGTAAGCTTCCGGTCAAGGGGTATCCATCCGTCTCTTCGTGGCTGGGTGAAACTTTCCGCAAGATGTCATGGCGCTTCTCCATGCATCCCGGCCATCCGCTGGTTTCTCCAGGGTGCCCGTCAACCATCCTCCACCCAGTAGTGAATTTGAAGTCCATCTTGAGCTTGAAGTCATGGGGTTGTCATCATCTTGACTCTCACATCTCCCTTATGAATCACTCAACCAACCCCGTCTACGAGCATAGCAAAATAAACTACATCATCCCGGGCAATGGTAACAAGGGGAATTGGGTTCATCCTACCTCATGATACTACTCAAGAACATAACTTAAAATTCTCCTACTGCATGCATGGTGGGGAGGAACAATTCTAATGCAACAAAATCATAGGTATTGCAAAAACATGATCAAATGACTTGCCTGGCTGACGGTCTTCAAACGCTAGTGACTCGAGATAGCAAGCTTCGCACTGCAGAAATTCTATCGAGTCAAACAATAGCACAAATAAGTATTTCACTAATGACATATCAGCAAACTGAAGGAAAACACACAAACACTCAAACCAAAATCAAAGAAAACTCGGGCAAAACAAAATCAAGGTTTCCATCACATCAAGCAACAACAAAGAAATAGTTTTAACCTACTAACACTTTTCTTTACAGATCCAAAACCATGGTTTTACTAACTAACATAAAGGAAAACAGCATACAAACTAGGTGCAAAAAGAATCGAACCAATATCTATTATAGAACTCCTGTTATACCTAAAACAAAACTAATAAGAAAATAAAATAAAACTTTTTATTTTGTTGTAAATAAATGTTCACTCTCTGTAACTACAGAAACTAATCTAAAATAAACTATAACATAGGAAAAATAAAATTTAAAAATAACTAGAACAGCAGAAAACAACAGCAAGCTAGATAAACTAGAAAAGCTTGTTTTCGCATAAAAACTATTTTTAATAAAGACTAAAAATGCCCAAATAAATTCATACTGCTAGGAAAGGTCAAAACAAAGCAGTGACAAAAAGAATCAATAAAATAAAATAATCCTAACTCAATTTATAAAAAAAAACTAATCTGGCTAAAACTAATATAAAGCAATTTTTAAAAACCTAAACATGGCCGAATCTAATTTCTACAGCAACTATAGGGAATTTGAAAACTAGAGCAAAAAGAATCAACTAAAAATATTAAATAACTTAAAAGATATAGATTTTACAAAACTGGAACTATTCTGTTGAAAACAGAAACGAAAAAAAAATTAAAACTAAACAAAAACTAACGCGCTAACGGGCCGAACAGTGAGCGCTCTAAAACTAAACTGCGCATGAGCACTTCATAGACCAATACGTCCACGGGCTAACAGAAATAAACCAATTGGCCGGTCTAACTAAACCGCAAATAAATAAACCGATCTAACCGGGAATAAACCGAACAAAAACCGGTCTACTTAAATTAAACCTAACCATTCACTATTTCTAATCTACTCCGTAGATTGCAGATCGAACGGTGGTGGGAGTCCGGTGGCTTACAGCGGCGGTCGACGGCGGGGTGGGCTCGGGCGTTGGTGGCAGAGGTGCTCTGGTGGTCCGGGGCGGCGTCGGCTAAGTCGGGGCGATGCGGAGGAGCTTGGGGAAGTCGGGGGCGGCCTCGGTGGTGGTTGAAGACGGCGGTGACGAGCGGAACGAGCTCGTCAAGCTCCTGTGCTCGACGTGCTCCAGCGACGGGCGTAGATGCTCGGGCGGCTCCCTGTAGGCGTCGAAGGCGGTCAAAAGGGTGTTAGGGAGGTGTAGAAGGTTGAGGAGTTGGTGCTGACAAGGTTTGAGGGTAGGGTTTTGCTCACCGGTGGCAGAAATGGCGGCGAACCGAGGCGGTGGCGGCGAGATGCGTTTGGCGACAGCGGTGGCTGTGGTGGGTTTTGGAGTAGGGTTTTTAGGGGATCGACAGAGGAGCCCGAGGGGTATTTATAGGGCTTCTTTCTTGGGGAGGAGGTCTAGTCGGGCTAGGGTTTTGGCGAAGGCTCAGACTCGGTCGGCGCGAGCGCGTGCGGGATACCCGCGCGTGGCTTGTGGGAGGAGGAAGACGGGGTGGGGCCGGCGCGTCGGTGAGGGAGGGAGAGGTGGGTCCGGTCGGGCGACCGAAGCGAAGGTGGCTCGGGCGTGCGCCGCGCTGGGCTGGCGGCCTTGGCGCTGGTTGGGCTGCGGCCTTGCTGGCTGGGCCGGTTGGCCTGGGCGTCGCCTGGGCCGGTTGGCCTGGATCGCGCCTGGGCCTTTTCCTTTTTTTTGAATTAAGGCGGAGAGAAAAAATAACATAAGAGAAATCTATAATATTCTTATATAGGACATATATATATATATATCAAAATTCTCAGGGGAATTAATCCTATAGCGTGGACATTTTTATAGTGGCAAAACAGAAACTAAAAAAACATTTTCTACAAACTCCAAATAAACTTCAAATTTGAATTCAAACCTTTTGGCAATATTTTCTTGTGACATTTTTGGAGTGTCATGTTAGCTCCTCTCATACTTTTTCTCAAGTATTTGTCAGGGATATTGAGGTAGATTTTCAAATGCCAAGTTGAATCCAAATTCAACCAATACTCAACAGCCTCTGAAAATTTCCAAATGTCACTCAATTCAAACAAAATGCATAGACTCTTAGCTAAAAATTGTAAAACATTCCAAATTGAAATTTTGGGATGTTACAAACCTACCCACCTTAAGATGAATCTCACCCTCGAGATTCGGGTTGGCTAGCAAATAGGTGCGGGTGGTCTCGGCGGAGATCTTCTTCTCGCTCCCATGTGGCTTCCTCCTCAGAGTGGTGGCTCCACAGAACCTTGCAAAATTTGATGATCTTGTTGCGGGTAACTCTGTTCGCACTCTCAAGAATTCTGACGGGTTTCTCCTCATAAGTCAGATCACTATCTAGCTGTATGGCCTCTAGGGGCACTGTGTCTCTTAGAGGAGTATCGGCCATCCCGGCATGGCATTTCTTCAGCTGGGATACGTGAAAGACATCGTGAACTCCTGACTATCCTTCCGGCAATTCCAGCTTGTATGCAACTTCTCCTCTGCGTTCGAGGATTTTGTAGGGGCCAATGAACCTGGGTGCTAATTTTCCTTTAACACCAAATCTCTTGATTCCACGAAGTGGGGACACACGGAGATAGGCTCGGTCTCCAACTTCATACGTTACCTCCTTGCGTTTACTGTCGGCATAACTCTTCTGTCTCGACTGGGCTATCTTGAGTCTATCTCGAATCAGCTTGACCTTCTCTTCGGAGTCTCTGATAAGATCGGGACCAAAAAGTTTTCGGTCTCCAACACCATCCCACAGCAATGGTGTTCTGCACCTCCTGCCATATAGAGCTTTGAAAGGGGCCATCTTTAGACTGGTCTGATAGCTATTGTTATATGAGAACTCTACGTATGGCAAATTGTCATCCCAGCTAGACCCGTAGTCTAGCGCACAGGCTCTCAACATGTCCTCCAGAATCTGGTTGACTCTCTCGGTTTGTCCATCTGTGTGCGGATTAAAAGCTGTACTGAACTCCAGCCTCGTACCCAAAGTTTCATGCAACTGATTCCAAAACTTTGAGGTAAATTGTGTTCCACTATCTGACACGATACTCCTCGGAACTCCATGCAGACATACGATCCTGGTCATGTATATCTCGGCTAACTTAGCGCTGGTATATGTGGTCTTCACGGGAATGAAATGAGCTACCTTGGTCAAGCGATCAACCACTACCCAGATAGAGTCATAACCTGAACGTGTCCTGGTAATCCTGTGATAAAATCCATTCCAAGTTTTTCCCATTTCCACTCGGGAATCGGCAGTGGTTGAAGTAACCTTGCCGGCTTCTGATGCTCCGCCTTTACTCGCTGACAAACATCGCATACTGTTACGTACTCGGCAATATCCTTCTTCATACCTGTCCACCAGAAACTTCCCTTCAAGTCCAGATACATCTTGGTGTTGCCTGGGTGAATCGAGTACGGTGAGTCATGGGCCTCCTGAAGAATTAACTTCCTAACCTCTGGGTCATTAGGCACATAGATACAATCCTCGAACCATAAAGTTCTGTGTTCATCTTCATGAAAACCTTTAGCCTTTCCGTTACTCATCTTTTCCTTTATCTCTGCAATTTCCTTGTCCGTCTTCTGCGCTTCACGGATCTTTTAGGTCAGAGTGGACTGAATATCCAAGGTGGCGACAAATCCTCTTGGTACTATTTCCAATCGGAGATCTCTGAGATTGTCGGCTAAATTCTGAGGTAATCCTCCAGCTATGAGGGTGTTCACATGGCTTTTATGGCTCAAGGCATCTGCTACAACATTTGCTTCCCCTGGGTGGTAATGCAATCTCATATCATAGTCCTTGATCAATTCAAGCCATCTCCTTTGTCTGAGGTTCAACTCCTTCTGCGTGAAAATGTACTTCAAGCTCTTATGATCCGTGTAAACATCACAACTATTTCCGACAAGGAAATGTCTCCGCGTCTTGAGTGCGTGCACTACGGCTGCTAACTCCAAATCGTGTGTGGCATAATTCATCTCGTGAGGTCGTAGCTGTCTGGAGGTATAAGCTACAACTTTTCCTTCCTGCATGAGCACTCCTCTGAGCCCTTGACGAGAAGCGTCACAATACACCAAATTTTCCTTCCTGCATGAGCACTCCTCCGAGCCCTTGACGAGAAGCGTCACAATACACCTGATAATCTTTGTGTATGTCTGGCAAAATGAGTACTGGGGCTGTAACCAGACGTTTCTTCAACTCCTGAAAACTGGCTTCACAATCCGCAGTCCAAATGTACTTTGTTTCCTTCTTCAACAACTCGGTCATGGGTTTAGCAATCTTGGAGAAATTCTCAATAAATCTTCGATAATATCCTGCAAGCCCGAGAAAACTGTGGATCTCCTTGACTGAGGTGGGGGATTGCCAGTTGGTGACCGATTCAACCTTGGTGGGGTCGACTGCTATTCCTTCTCCTGAAATAACATGTCCGAGGAATCCGACTTCCTTCAACCAAAATTCACATTTGCTGAATTTGGCATATAACTGGTGTTCTCGGAGTTTCTCCAAGACTAGACGCAGATGTTCCTTGTGCTCTTCCTTGCTCTTGGAGAAAACCAAGATGTCATCGATGAACACCACGACAAACTTGTCCAGGTATTCCATAAATACCTTGTTCATCATGCTCATGAAATACGCAGGGGCATTAGTCAATCCGAATGACATGATGGTATACTCATATAAACCATACCTTGTGGTGAAGGCTATTTTGGGTATATCCTGTTCACGAATCTTCAGCTGATGATACCCTGATCAAAGATCGATCTTGGAAAATACTTTGGCTCCGACTAGCTGATCAAATAAATCATTAATCATCGGTAGAGGGTACTTATTCTTGATGATCACGTCGTTCAATGAACGATAATCTACAACCATTCTCAGGGTTCCATCCTTCTTCTCTACCAGAAGAACTGGGGCTCCCCAAGGTGACGAACTTGGGCGAATATATCCTTTCTCCAATAATTCCTTGATCTGTTGCTTGATCTCTTCCAAATCATTCAGGGGCATCCGATAAGGTCTCTTGGATATTGGGGCTGTGCCAGGTAATAACTCGATCAAAAATTCTATTTCCCTATCCGGTGGCATTCCTGGTAATTCCTCCAGAAATACATCCGGAAAATCTTGTACTACAGGCACTTCCTCCTGAACCACTCCTGTGAGGGAATTCACCTGGTTCTTTATCGGTGTGCGTCTGGATACATACTTGATCCTCTTCTGCTCCGGGGTGGTGAGCAAAATCGTCTTGCGGGCACAGTCGATGTTCCCTTCAAAATTCGTCAACCAGTCCATGCCTAGGATCACGTCCAATCCCTGGGATTCTAAGACTATGAGGCCTATGGGAAAATCATGATTTCCGATGCTGAGGGTTGAATGACAGCCTAAGCCTGCCATCATTTCTCCTCCTGGAGAAGTGACTTGGATCGGGGTTCTAAGGGTCCTAGTGGGCAACCCGTATTTTTCCACAACTACCCTTGATATGAATGAATGCGTTGCACCGGAATCAAAGAGTACCAATATTGGACGTGAATTTAATAAAAACTTACCAACCACAGTTTCTGGCTGATCATAGATGTCATCCACGTCAATGTGATTCACCTGAGCACGAGGAAAAGGGTTGGGCTTCTTTGTTGAGCTTCCATTGTCGTTGCCGTTCCCATTCCTCTGCTTGGCCTCTGGACAATCGGTGGCGTAGTGTCCTATCTTCTGGCACTTGAAACAGGTGATATGACTCAGATCCTTCTGAGTCGGAGCAGGACGGTGCTGGTTGCCGTTGCCTCCATTGCCTGACTTGGGGTTGTTGTCGTGGTTGCGATTGTTCCCATTCCCTCCATGGTTATGTCCTCCATGATTGTGTCCTCCATGGGTGTGATGGTTATGTCCTCCCGAGTATGGGGCATAGCGCGGCTTCTGCTGAGTTCCGGAGTTGTACTTTCCCTGGCTATATTTCCGCTTGCGGCTTTCAATCTGCTGCTGCTTGCCTTCAAGTATAGTGGACTTGTCTACCAGCTCCTGGTAGTTGTTGAAGGTAGCCACCATTAGCTGCATTCCCAGCTCATCATTGAGTCCCTCAAGAAACTTCTCCTGTTTTGCGGCATCTGTGGCCACGTCATCTGGGGCATATCGAGATAACTTGTTGAACTCATCCACATACTGCCCCACAGTACGGTTCCCCTGGCGTAAGTTGCGGAACTCACGCTTCTTCAGACTCATGGCTCCAGCTAAGACATGCGCGGTGCGGAAAGCCCGCTGGAACTGATCCCATGTCATGGTGGCGACCGGATAAGTGGCGGTGTAGTTTTCCCACCAAGAGGCTGCAGGTCCATTCAGTTGATGTGCGGCAAAACGCACCTTCTCAGCATCTGTGCATCCAGCAGTTGTTAGATCCCTTCCAATCTTACGGAGCCAATCATCAGCTACAATCGGCTCGGTGCTACTAGAGAACACCGGCGGATTCAGCCTTAGGAACCGGGTCAGGTTATCGACAGGGGGTGGTGGCAGTGGAATGTTGTTGTTGTTGCCTTGGTTTTGGATGAGCATTTGCATTAAGGCATTCTGCTATTGAATCAGCTGGGTGAGCTCCGGCGGGAAAGTGAAACCGGGGTCACGTCTCGGAGGCATCTGGTGTTATGGAGTGGATGAGAAATTAGAATAGAACAACGGTCTAATGAAAAAATAGCACTACCCAAATGAATGCACAAACACAATCACACCAATCATTTATTCATTCATCTCAAACAAGGTTCAAACTCGGATTACAAGATATCACGACTAATCGAAAATGGCGGTCTAACTGATCGACGAAAATAAAATAACATGGCGGTCGACTAAATGTCTTCATCAATTATCCCTGCGTCCTCTGGTGCGTCGTCCTCTGGTGCGGCGTCTCCTCTTGCGGCTTCCTTCGGTAGAGCTCTCTTCATAATCCTGGTCATTGCTCACGAGAGGTCCATCATCTCCACTCGGGAAAAGGTCTTCTCCCAGATCCATCTTCTCCTCCAGTGTGGCAATATATTTCTTCCGGTCCTCGAGTCTTTCCATAAAATCCTTGACTTCATCCTCATGCTCATAGTGGGCTTCACGTGCTGCATCCTCTAGTTCAATTTCACGAAGATGCAACTTTTGGACCGTCTTCAAGCTCATGCGCATCTGAATCTCTAGAGCCCTGATGTGAGCCTCCAAGTCTTGGACATATGAGCAGACGGAGTCGTCATCTATGGTGCGGATAATCTCTCCATCTGCAGTCCTGCGAGAAATCATGGTGTGGTCTGATCCAACAAGCTCGGTCATGTATTCCTCCTGGATGCGTCCAAGTGCACTATGAACTGCTATGTCTCTCCCGAGTATCCAAGTGGGAGCAGTGAACTTGAAGTCAACGGGCGCTGAGAGGCTTCCGAAAGTTCTCCCTGGTATGTGCACCTTAATCCTATAACGACGGTCTTCTGGAAATGCCATGACAGGGGTCCCGGTGATAGACGGCAGAGCAATCTTCAATTCCTTGGTGATATGGACCAGCCTCCTGCCGAAAAGCATTGTCTCATCTGGCTGGCAAAACTCCGGGAGCAGAGCTGGGATGAACTTGACGGCCATCTAGAATGTTGAAATCGGAGAGAAGTCAGAAATGAACAGGGGAGTATTACCGAATGATAAGGACATAAAATAAAATAGTTTCTTCCTATGGCTTTCCGATCCTAGGGGTTACGTCCTACGGTCAGCGTGTGCTCTGATACCATCTCTGTAACGACCCGACCCAAAATCGGTCAAGTCCTTGTGTAGCTGTACCATCCCAAGATCATGCTGGCACACACAGTACATTGATGAAAAGATTCAAAGTTCAATCACACCTGAATTTATTACACGATTCTCATATCGAGTCTTTATTACATCATAATAAATTCGGCCGAAGGCCAACTCATGAGAAATAAGCTAAATAAGCTGCGGAAGCGTAGACGAATAGCGAGTCCATCCGACTCCATAGGGCAATCGCCAAGCATAGATCGTAGCCTCACTCCTGGTCGGAAAACTCCTCTACAACATAAGACGTTGCAGCCGTGTAGGTCAGCATTTTGAATATGACGGCAAGTCATGAAGAGAGAACAACAATAAAATTTCTAACACTATATGCAATTTGGCTGTGGGGCTCTAAGTTTTATGTTTTTGCGAAAAAGCCAATTTTTTCCTATAACAAAGGACTTGTTTGCAATTACTACAAAATGTTGGTTGTTATTGAGATGGTTCCGCCAACCAATGTCTCATACCCAATTATTAAATAACCCCTCAATTAATTTATTAAGTTCGGTGTTGAGATTTCTGAAATACTCCAATTTCCAGAGGCTCATTTGTTCGTAACCGGGGACACGGCTAATCGATTAGGTTGTTACTCTGCAGAGTCTTGTGCACTTTACCCGCAAGAATCGTTCCCTCCTTTATGTCCTCGCACTACCTGGTGTTTGAAGACGGGATGAACGAAACAGGGTCTTCCGTAGAGTTTCTCTGGGCACTGCCGGTACCCATCCATGTCCTACCGTTCTTCTACATCTGCTGGCACCGTCTGTCCAGAGTCACGCCTAAGGTCAACCCAGCCAGAGCCCATAATGTCTTGTGGCTGCACAGGTAAGCTTCCGGTCAAGGGGTATCCATCCGTCTCTTCGTGGCTGGGTGAAGCTTTCCGCAAGATGTCATGGCGCTTCTCCATGCATCCCGGCCATTCGCTGGTTTCTCCAGGGTGCCCGTCAACCGTCCTCCACCTAGTAGTGAATTTGAAGTCCATCTTGAGCTTGAAGTCATGGGGTTGTCATCATCTTGACTCTCACATCTCCCTTATGAATCACTCAACCAACCCCGTCTACGAGCATAGCAAAATAAACTACATCGTCCCGGGCAATGGTAACAAGGGGAATTGGGTTCATCCTACCTCATGATACTACTCAAGAACATAACTTAAAATTCTCCTACTGCATGCATGGTGGGGAGGAACAATTCTAATGCAACAAAATCATAGGTATTGCAAAAACATGATCAAATGACTTGCCTGGCTGACGGTCTTCAAACGCTAGTGACTCGAGATAGCAAGCTTCGCACTCCGGAAATTCTATCGAGTCAAACAATAGCACAAATAAGAATTTCACTAATGACATATCAGCAAACTGAAGGAAAACACACAAACACTCAGACCAAAATCAAAGAAATCTCGGGGAAAACAAAATCAAGGTTTCCATCACATCAAGCAACAACAAAGAAATAGTTTTAACCTACTAACACTTTTCTTTACAGATCCAAAACCATGGTTTTACTAACTAACATAAAGGAAAACGGCATACAAACTAGGTGCAGAAAGAATCGAACCAATATCTATTATAGAACTCATGTTATACCTAAAACAAAACTAATAAGAAAATAAAATAAAACTTTTTATTTGCTGTAAATAAATGTTCACTCTCTGTAACTACAGAAACTAATCTAAAATAAACTATAACATAGGAAAAATAAAATTTAAAAATAACTAGAACAGCAGAAAACAACAGCAAGCTAAATAAACTAGAAAAGCTTGTTTTCGCATAAAAACTATTTTAAATAAAGACTAAAAATGCCCAAATAAATTCCTACTGCTAGGAAAGGTCAAAAAAAAGTAGTGACAAAAAGAATCAATAAAATAAAATAATCCTAACTCAATTTATAGCAGAAAAACTAATCTGGCTAAAACTAATATAAAGCAATTTTTAAAAACCTAAACATGGCCAAATCTAATTTTTACAGCAACTATAGGAAATTTGCAAACTAGAGCAAAAAGAATCAACTAAAAATATTAAATAACTTAAAGATATAGATTTTACAAAACTGGAACTATTCTGTTGAAAACAGAAATGAAAAAAAATTAAAACTAACCAAAAACTAACGCGCTAACGGGCCGAACAGTGAGCGCTCTAAAACTAAACTGCGCATGAGCACTTCACAGACCAATACGTCCACGGGCTAACAGAAATAAACCAATCGGCCGGTCTAACTAAACCGCAAATAAATAAACTGATCTAACCGGGAATAAACCGAACAAAAACCTGTCTACTTAAATTAAACCTAACCATTCACTATTTCTAATCTACGCCGTAGATTGCAGATCAAGCGGTGGTGGGAGTCCGGTGGCTTACAGCGGCGGTCGACGGCGGGGTGGGCTCGGGCGTTGTTGGCGGAGGTGCTCTGGTGGTCCGGGGCGGCGGCGGCTACGTCGGGGCGATGCGGAGGAGCTTGGGGAAGTCGGGGGCGGCCTCGGTGGTGGTTGAAGACGGCGGTGACGAGCGGAACGATCTCGTCAAGCTCCTGTGCTCGACGTGCTCCGGCAACGGGCGTAGATGCTCGGGCGGCTCCCTGTAGGCATCGAAGGCGGTCAAAAGGGTGTCAGGGAGGTGTAGGAGGTTGAGGAGTTGGTGCTGACAAGGTTTGAGGGTAGGGTTTTGCTCACCGGTGGCAGAAGCGGCGGCGAACCGAGGCGGCGGCGGCGAGATGCGTTTGGCAATGGCGGTGGCTGTGGTGGGTTTTGGAGTAGGGTTTTTAGGGGATCGACAGAGGAGCCCGAGGGGTATTTATAGGGCTTCTTTCTTGGGGAGGAGGTCGAGTCGGGCTAGGGTTTTGGCGAAGGCTCGGACTCGGCCGGCGCGAGCGCGTGCGGGATACGCGCGCGTGGCTGGTGGGAGGAGGAAGACGGGGTGGGGCCGGCGCGTCGGTGAGAGAGGGAGAGGTGGGTTCGGTCGGGCGACCGAAGCAAAGGTGGCTCGGGTGTGCGCCGCGCTGGGCTGGCGGCCTTGGCGCTGGTTGGGCTGCGGCCTTGCTGGCTGGGCCGGTTGGCCTGGGCGTCGGCTGGGCCGGTTGGCCTGGATCGCGCCTGGGCCTTTTCCTTTTTTTGAATTAAGGCAGAGAGAAAAAATAAAATAAGAGAAATCTATAATATTCTTATATAGGACATATATATATATCAAAATTCTCAAGGGAATTAATCCTATAGCGTGGACATTTTTATATAGGCAAAACAGAAACTAAAAAAACATTTTCTGCAAACTCCAAATAAAGTTCAAATTTGAATTCAAACCTTTTGGCAATATTTTCTTCTGACATTTTTGGAGTGTCATGTTAGCTCCTCTCATACTTTTTCTCAAGTATTTGTCAGGGATATTGAGGTAGATTTTCAAATGCCAAGTTGAATCAAAATTCAGCCAAAACTCAACAGCCTCTGAAAATTTCCAAATGTCACTCAATTCAAACAAAATGCATAGATGCTTAGCTAAAAATTGTAAAACATTCCAAATTGAAAATTTGGGATGTTACATCAGCTCACCCATCATGGACATCTGATATTGCTCTTGCATCATATATCCAAACTCTTCACTGTATTTCTGATTAGTGCAGCCGAAGATAATGTCACCCACATATATTTGGCACACAAACAGTTCACCATCATATGTCTTCGTGAAGAGAGTGGGATCGATAGAACCAGGTTTGAAGCATTTTCTCTTCAGGAAGTCTTTGAGTGTGTCATACCAAGCCCGAGTGGCTTGTTTGAGGCCATAAAGTGCCTTGTTGAGCTTCTACACCATGTCAGGATGTTTTGGATCTTCAAAGCCAGGCGGTTGTGCAACATACACTTCTTCTTCAATCTTGCCATTGAGAAAAGCGCTCTTCACATCCATTTGATACAGAAGAATGTTATGATGGTTTGCATAGGCCAACAGTATGCGTATAGCTTCAAGCCTAGCCACAGGAGCAAATGTTTCATCGAAGTCAATCCCTTCAACTTGAGTGTATCCTTGAGCAACGAGACGAGCTTTGTTTCTGACAACTTGACCATGCTCATCTTGCTTGTTGCGATATATCCATTTAGTGCCTATTATATTGTGCTTACGAGGATCAGGACGCTTAACCAGTTCCCATACATTATTCAGCTCAAACTATTGAAGCTCTTCTTGCATAGCTTAAACCCATTCAGGTTCCATGAAGGCTTCATCAACTTCCTTGGGTTCAGATATTGAGACGAATGCGAAGTGCCCACAGAAGTTTGCTAGTTGTGTTGCCCTTGAACGAGTGAGTGGACTTGGTGCATTGAAGCTATCAATTATCCTTTCAATCTGTACTTCATTTGCAACACGAGGATGGACAGGACAAAGATTTTGCTCTTGCTGATCATTGTCATCGTTAGAAGGATTGTCTTCAGGCTGAGCATTGTCTTCAGGTTGATCAGGTGCAGAGATGATAAGTTCCTCTTCAGGCTGAGCTTCAGATGGTATGATTTCTCTAGTTCCCATAAGTTTGATTGATTCACTGGATGGAACTTCATCTAGCACATTTGGCAGGTGCTCTCTTTGTGAGCCGTTAGTCTCATCGAACCGCACATCCACAGTTTCAACCACTTTATAGTGAAAGAGGTTGAAGACTCTGTAGGAGTGCGAATCCTTTCCATATCCAAGCATAAAACCTTCATGTGCTTTCGGTGCAAATTTTGAAGTGTGATGTGGATCCTTGATCCAGCACCTGGCGCCAAATACTCTGAAGTAACTAACATTTGGCTTCTTGCCAGTAAGGAGCTCATAGGATGTCTTGTTCAGAAGCTTGTGAAGATAAACACGGTTGATGATATGGCATGCAGTATCAATGGCTTCAGGCCAGAACTTTCTTGGAGTCTTGTATTCATCAAGCATCGTCCGGGCCATCTCAATAAGTGTTCTGTTCTTGCGTTCCATGACGCCATTCTGCTGTGGCGTGTACGGAGCTGAGAATTCATGTGTGATGCCCAAAGTATCAAGATAAGTATCTAGGCCAGTGTTCTTGAATTCAGTGCCATTGTCACTTCTAATGTGCTTGATCTTGACGCCATCGATGCCTATGACATGCTTCTTCTTTGCAAGGGTGTGTAGATTCCTCATGCTAGCACGCCCTAGCCTCCGATGCCAGAGCCAGCATTCAGAAGCTTTTGCTAGAAGACATACGGCAAGTTGTGGTCCTGCTGAGAAATCTACCACGTATAAATCATCTTTCCGATACCCTTCAAAGACTAGAGACTTGTCAGATTCCATTAGAACAAGGCAACGATATTTTCCAAACATCACAATCATGTTCAAATCGCAAAGCATTGAGACAGGCATTAAGTTGAAACCAAGGGATTCAACAAGCATGACTTTATCCATGTGTTGATCCCTTGAGATTGCAACTCTACCTAGACCCAATACCTTGCTTTTACCAGTGTCAGCAAATGTGATGTGACTTTTGTCAGATGGACATAAGGTTGAGTCCATGAGAAGACTTCGCTTGCCAGTCATGTGATTAGTACACCCATTATCAATAATCCATTCTGAAGCAGCCGGTGTCGTACCCTATAGCGCAGTTAGGGGGATAGGCTTCACGAAGAGAATTGTGAAGCATAAACATTTGACTAGCAAGTGGATAATGAAAGCTTAGATCGAGGTTAGGACTAATAAGGCAAGTAGCAAGCGACTCAGGAACAAAATACATAATAAGACCATTTGGGCATTTGATCTTGCGCCCTACAAGATGTTTAAGGTCCCCAGCAATAGCTTCAGACGAATTTGATTGTCGGCTGGAGACCTTTCCCTACAAAAGAGAGTTAAGCTTTCTTAGCCACCCACATCTTCAAGGGTGGCTTCGAAGCAATGAGTCTAAGTGCAGCATCTGAGAATTTTGGCTTTGGAGCCCTAGCAAAAAGTCTTGCAGGTGGACAATAGTACTCATAAGAATAAGCAGAGTAGTTCTTGGTCTTAGGAACATGGCGGTTTGATGAAACGCGCTCATATTCATAGGCCTGAGTATGGCTTCCCTGCAAAACATTTGCATTAGTGCGAATCAGGTGAGTCCTTTGTCTGTATGAAGCCTTTGGACCATATGAAGCATGTGGTCTGGGGTTTGTCTTCTTCACTTGTGGTGTCCTGACGACATTCACATGAAGATTCTCCAATAACCTTTTCGGCACCCAGACTTTCTTCATAGGTGGCCCATTCCTGCAGTTAGTACCAATATACCTGGCAAACACTTCACCATTCTAATTCTTAAATAGTTTATAGTTTGCATCAAAGGATTCATCAATAACAATGGGATTAGCACAATTGAAGCCTGACAGAGTGGATGGATCCACTGAGGGTTCCTTTGCAGCAACCCATGTGGTTTTGGGGTACTGCTCAGGTTTCTAGTAAGAGCCATCGGCATTCATTTTCCTTTCGAACCCAAGACCCTCCTTTCTAGGGTTTCGGTTCAGGATCTGCCTTTTGAGGACATCACATAGTGTCTGATGCCCTTTGAGACTTTTTTACATCCCTGTTTCAAGCAATGTCTTCAACCTAGCATTTTCATCAGCAATTGCAGTGGTATCCTCAGCAGAGGGGTTAGTTACCACATCAACAGTTGAAGATATTGCAATAGTAGCAGCAGTAGAACATCCAGGAACAGAAGTAGCGTTGTCACGCTCAATGCATTTAAGACATGGTGGTTCAAATCCTTCCTGAGCGGGACTGATCTGTTTGGCGCGAAGTAACTCGTTTTCCTTTTGAAGATATTCATGAGCCGCTCTCAATTTTTCAAGATCTTGCTTCCTTTGAAGATAATCATAGGAAAGCTTTTCATGAGTTGTTGAGAGCGATTCATGACGACTTTCAAGTTCCTCATACTTAACATGAAGATTTTTTATGTCTTCAATTAAGGACTGAGATCGAGTCATTTCAGCGTCTAATAGGTCATCGCTTTTGTCTAATAGTTTTTTAATATGTTCCATAGCTTTCTGTTGTTCAGTTGCAATTTTAGCAAGTGTTTTGTAGCTGGGTTTGGAACCACAATCGGAGTCATCTTCACTGGATGTTTGATAGTGAGTACTGCGTGCGTTTACCTTGGCACCGTGTGCCATGAAGCAGTAGGTGGGAGCGGAGTAGTCCTTGTCATTTGCATCGGTGTCGGTGATGAAGTCATTGTCTTTAGTGTTGAAGATGGACTTGGCAACGTATGCTGTAGCCTTACTCGCAACGCCAGAATTGGACTCCTCCTCAGACTCCACTTCCGCCTCCTCAGAAGCGGACTCCTCCTCTGAATCCATTTCCTTGCCAACAAACGCACGAGCCTTGCCAGATGAGCTCTTCTTGTGTGATTAAGACTTTGAGGAAGACTTGGAAGAAGACTTTGAGTATTTCTTCTTCTTCTTGTCGTCAGAATCATACTCCTTGCTCTTCTTTTTCTTCTTGTTCTCATTGTCCCACTGCGGACACTCAGAGATGTAGTGGCCAGGTTTCTTGCACTTGTGGCATGTTCTCTTCTTGTAGTCATGAGCAGAAGCTTCATCATTCCTTGAGCTTGATCGTGAAGACTTTCTGAAGCCTTTCTTCTTGGTGAATTTTTGGAACTTCTTCACAAGCATAGCAAGCTCCTTTCCAATGTCTTCAGGATCATCAGAACTGCTGTCAGATTCTTCTTCAGATGAGGAGATAGCTTTTGCCTTCAAGGCACGAGTTCGCCCATAGTTGGGACCGTAGATGTCTCTTTTCTCAAAAAGCTAAAACTCATGTGTGTTGATCCTCTCAAGTATGTCAGATGGATCGAGTGTCTTGAAGTCAGGACGTTCTTGAATCATCAGGGCTAGGGTGTCAAACGAGCTGTCAAGTGATCTCAGGAGTGTCTTGACGACTTCATGCTTGGTGATCTCAGTAGCGCCGAGGGCTTGAAGCTCATTTGTGATGTCAGTGAGTCGATCAAATGTGAGCTGGACATTCTCATTGTCATTTCTCTTGAAGCGGTTGAAGAGGTTGCGAAGGACACTGATTCTCTGATCTCTCTGGGTTGAGACGCCTTCGTTGACCTTGGAGAGCCAGTCCCAGACTAGCTTAGATGTTTCCAAAGCACTCACACGGCCATACTGTCCTTTGGTCAGATGACCACAGATGATGTTCTTCGCAGTGGAGTCCGGTTGAACGAACTTCTTGACATCAGCAGCGGTGACACCTTCACCAGCCTTGGGAAAGCCATTCTTGACGACATAACATAGGTTGACATCAATGGCTTCAAGATGCATGTGCATCTTATTCTTCCAGTAGGGATATTCAGTTCCATCGAAGACTGGGCACGCAGCGGAGACTTTGATTATCCCTGCAGTCAACATAGATAAAACTCCAGGTGGTTAAACCGAATCACACAGAATAAGGGAGTACCTTGCTCTGATACCAATTGAAAGTGCTAGTGATCGACTAGAGGGGGGTGAATAGGAGATTTTTATGAAAGTCTTCAAAACATGGAAGTTTCGAAGACAAACGATGGAAATAAACCTATTATCATGCAGCGGAAGGTAGACTACCCTAAGCAAGCCATAATCAAGTATTCAATGAAGTGAAAGCACAATGACTAATAGCAGCTAGGCAGTATAGATCAGGTAGGAAGATAGTGTGAAGCCAATCAGAACAAGCGGTCACTCAGCGAAGATAAAAGATAATGCAATCATACAATGACTTCACTAGAGCCAACAGTAAGTAAAGGAATGGGAAGGATGAAACCAGTGACTCATTGAAGACAATGATTTGTTGGACTAGTTCCAGTTGCTGTGACAACTGTACGTCTGGTTAGGGAGGCTGAGATTCAACTCAGAAGACCGTGTCTTCACCTTATTCCCCTTGAGCTAAGGACACCCAGTCCTCGCCCAATCACTCTGGTAAGTCTTCAAGGTAGACTTCCAAACCTTCATAGACTTCGTTCATCGGCGATCCACAATGACTCTTGGATGCTCAGAACGCGACGCCTAACCGGCTGGAGGATTCACAGTCCTCAAGTGTAATAAGTCTTCAGATCACACAGACAGGAAGACTTAAGTGATGCCTAACACTCTTGGCTCTGGGTGTTTAGGGCTTTATCCTCGCAAGGAATTCTCTCTCAAAGGCTTCGAGGTGGGTTGCTCTCAAACGACAAAAGCCGTACACTAACTCTGAGCAGCCAACCGTTTATGGTTGTAGGGGTGGGCTATTTATAGCCACTAGGCAACCCGACCTTATTTGTCGAAAATGACCCTGGGTCACTAAGGAACTGACACATGTTCCAACGGTCAGATTTCAGACATACACGGCAACTTTACTTGGGCTACAAGCAAAGCTGACTTATCCAGCTCTGGATAAGATTTGCTCTCATTGTCTTCGCTCGAAGACATAGGATTTTTGGTTAAGCATCACTTCAGTCATTCTGACCGATTCACTTGGACCCCACTTAACAGTACGGTGGTTCCTATGACTCAACAAAGAAGAAAAAGAACGACGAAACAACTATGTCTTCGCGCTCCATAGTCTTCACTCGATGTCTTCTCTTGTCATAGTCTTCAATGTGACTGTCTTCACATACCACCTTTGACTTCAATGTCTTCATACATTTTTAGGGGTCATCTCTGGTAGGAAAACCGAATCAATGAGGGACTTCTACCTGTGTTATCCTGCAATTCTCACAAACACATTAGTCCCTCAACCAGGTATGTCATCAATACTCCAAAACCAACTACGGGTGGCACTAGATGCACTTACAAGTATGCTTGAAGTATTATTATTTCTATGTCAATATTGAACTTTTGTCTTGAATCTTCCGGATCTGAATATTCATACCACACTTAAGAAGAATTACATTGAAATTATGCCAAGTAGCATTCCACATCAAAAATTCTGTTTTTATCATTTACCTACTCGAGGACGAGCAGGAATTAAGCTTGGGGATGCTTGATACGTCTCCAACGTATCTATAATTTTTGATTGTTCCATGCTATATTATATTATGTTTTGCATATGATTGGGATTTATTATACACTTTTATATTATTTTTTGGACTAACCTATTAACCAAAGGCCCAGCCTAGAATTTTTGTTTTTTGCCTATTTAAGGGTTTCGCAGAAAAATAACATCAAACGGAGTCCAAATGGAATGAAACCTTCAGGAACGTGATTTTCGGAACGAACATGATCCAGAGGACTTGGACCCTACGTCAAGCAATCAACGAGGAAGGCACGAGGTAGGGGGCGCGCCTACCCCCCCCCCCCCCGGCGCGCCCCCCCCCCCCCTGGGCCCCCCCTTGCTCCACCGACGTACTCCTTCCTCCTATATATACCTACATAGCCCCAAACTACCATATACGGAGCCAAAACCCTAATTCCACCGCCGTAACTTTCTGTATCCATGAGATCCCATCTTGGGGCCTTTTCCGGAGCTCCGCCGGAGGGGGCATCGATCATGGAGGGCTTCTATATCAACACCATAGCCCCTCCGATGAAGTGTGAGTAGTTTACTTCAGACCTACGGGTCCATAGTTATTAGCTAGATGGCTTCTTCTCTCTTTTTGGATCTCAATACAAAGTTCTCCCCCTCTCTTGTGGAGATCTATTCGATGTAATCTTCTTTTGCGGTGTGTTTGGTGAGACTGATGAATTGTGGGTTTATGATCAAGTTTATCTATGAACAATATTTGAATCTTCTCTGAATTCTTTTATGTATGATTGGTTATCTTTGCAAGTCTCTTTGAATTATTAGTTTGGTTTGGACTACTAGATTGATCTTTCTTGCAATGCGAGAAGTGCTTAGCTTTGGGTTCAATCTTGCGGTGTCCTTTCCCAGTGGCAGTAGGGGCAGCAAGTCATGTATTGTATTGTTGCCATCGAGGATAACAACATGGGGTTTATATCATATTGCATGAGTTTATCCCTCTACAACAGGTCATCTTGCTTAAAGCGTTACTCTGTTCTCTTGAACTTAATACTCTAGATGCATGCTGGATAGCGGTCGATGTGTGGAGTAATAGTAGTAGATGCAGGCAGGAGTCGGTCTGCTTGTCTCGGACGTGATGCCTATATACATGATCGTACCTAGATATTCTCATAACTATGCTCAATTCTGTCAATTGCTCAACAGTAATTTGTTCACCCACCGTAAATACTTATGCTCTTGAGAGAAGCCACTAGTGAAACCTATGGCCCCCGGGTCTATCTTCCATTATATTAATCTTCCAATACTTAGTTATTTCCTTTGCCATTTATTTTACTTTGCATCTTTTATTTCTCTTTATCATAAAAATACCAAAAATAGTATCCTATCATATTTATCAGATCTCACTCTCGTAAGTGACCGTGTAGGGATTGACAACCCCTTATCGTGTTGGTTGCGAGGATTTATTTATTTGTATAGGTGCGAGGGACTCGTGCGCGGCCTCCTACTGGATTGATACCTTGGTTCTCAAAAACTGAGGGAAATACTTACGCTACTTTGTTGCATCACCCTTGCCTCTTCAAGGGAAAACCAACGCAGTGCTCAAGAGGTAGCACCACCAAGCTACAAAAGCTTCGTGATGAACTATAATATGCAAGGGATGAACAAGACAATTCCCAAGCTCTTCGCAATGCTAAAGGCAGCGGAGGTAGAAATCAAGAAGGAGCATCAAGTGTTGATGGTCAACAAGACCACCAGTTTCAAGAAAAAGGGCAAAGGGAAGAAGAAGGGGAACTTCAAGAAGAACAGCAAGCAAGTTGCTGCTCAGGAGAAGAAACCCAAGTCTGGACCTAAGCCTGAGACTGAGTGCTTCTACTGCAAGCAGACTGGTCACTGGAAGCGAAACTGCCCCAAGTATTTGGCGGATAAGAAGGATGGCAAGGTGAACAAAGGTATATGTGATATACATGTTATTGATGTGTAGCTTACCAGAGCTCGCAGTAGCACCTGGGTATTTGATACTGGTTTTGTTGCTAATATTTGCAACTCAAAACAGGGACTACGGATTAAGCGAACACTGGCCAAGGACGAGGTGACGATGCGCGTGGGAAATGGTTACAAAGTCGATGTGATCACCGTCGGCACGCTACCTCTACATCTACCTTCAGGGTTAGTTTTAGACCTAAATAATTGTTATTTGGTGCCAGCGTTAAGCATGAACATTATATCTGGATCTTGTTTGATGCGAGACAGTTATTCATTTAAATCTAAGAATAATGGTCATTCTATTTATATGAGTAATATCTTTTATGGTCATGCACCCTTGAAGAGTGGTCTAATTTTGTTGAATCTCGATAGTAGTGATACACATATTCATAATGTTGAAGCCAAAAGATGCAGAGTTGATAATTATAGTGCAACTTATTTGTGGCACTGCCGTTTGGGTCATATTGGTATAAAGCGCATGAAGAAACTCCATACTGATGGACTTTTAGAATCACTTGATTATGAATCACTTGGTACTTGCGAACCATGCCTTATGGGCAAGATGACTAAACCGCCGTTCTCCGGAACTATGGAGCGAGCAACAGAATTGTTGGAAATCATACATACTGATGTATGTGGTCCGATGAATATTGAGGCTCGTGGCGGGTATCGTTATTTTCTCACCTTCACACATGATTTGAGCAGATATGGGTATATCTACTTAATGAAACATAAGTCTGAAACATTTGAAAAGTTCAAAGAATTTCAGAGTGAAGTGGAAAATCATCGTAACAATAAAATAAAGTTTCTACGATCTGATCGTGGAGGAGAATATTTGAGTTACGAGTTTGGTCTATATTTGAAATAATGCGGAATAGTTTCGCAACTCACGCCACCTAGAACACCACAGCGTACTGGTGTGTCTGAACGTCGTAATCGTACTTTACTAGATATGGTGCGATCTATGATGTCTCTTACTGATTTACCGCTATCGTTTTGGGGTTATGGTTTAGAGACGGCTGCATTCACATTAAATAGGGCACCATCAAAATCCGTTGAGACGACGCCTTATGAATTATGGTTTGGCAAGAAACCAAAGTTGTCGTTTCTTAAAGTTTGGGGCTGCGATGCTTATGTGAAAAAGCTTCAACCTGATAAGCTCGAACCCAAATCAGAGAAATGTGTCTTCATAGGATACCCAAAGGAAACTGTTGGGTACACCTTCTATCACAGATCCGAAGGCAAAACATTTTTTGCTAAGAATGGATCCTTTCTAGAGAAGGAGTTTCTCTCGAAAGAAGTGAGTGGGAGGGAAGTAGAACTTGATGAGTTAATTGTACCTGCTCCCTTATTGGAAAGTAGTTCATCACAGAAACCAGTTCTTGTGACACCTACACCAATTAGTGAGGAAGCTAATGATGATGATCATGAAACTTCAGATCAAGTTACTACCGAACCTCGTAGGTCAACTAGAGTAAGATCCGCACCAGAGTGGTACGGTAATCCTGTTTTGGATGTCAAGTTGCTAGAGCATGATGAACGTACGAAATATGAGGAAGCGATGATGAGCCCAGAATCCACAAAATGGCTTGAGGCCATGAAATCTGAGATGGGATCCATGTATGGGAACAAAGTGTGGACTTTGGTTGACTTGCCCGATGATCGGCAAGCCATCAAGAATAAATGGATCTTTAAGAAGAAGACAAACGCTGATGGTAATATTACTGTCTACAAAGCTCGACTTGTTGCGAAAGGTTTTCGACAAGTTCAAGGAGTCGACTACGATGAGACCTTCTCACCCGCAGCGATGCTTAAGTCCGTCTGATTCATGTTAGCTATTGCCGCATTTTATGATTATGAAATTTGGAAAATGGATGTAAAGACTGCATTCCTGAATGGATTTCTGGAAGAATAGTTGTATATGATGCAACCTGAAGGTTTTATCGATCCAAAAGGTGCTAACAAAGTGTGCAAGCTCCGGCGATCCATTTATGGACTGGTGCAAGCCGCTCGGAGTCGGAATAAACGTTTTGATAGTGTGATCAAAGCATATGGTTTTATACAGACTTTTGGAGAAGCCTATATTTACAAGAAAGTGAGTGGGAGCTCTGTAGCATTTCTAATATTATATGTGGATGACATATTGTTGATTGGAAATGATATAGAATTTATGGATAGCATAAAAGGATACTTGAATAAAAGTTTTTCACTGAAAGACCTCGGTGAAGCTACTTACATATTGGGCATCAAGATCTATAGAGATAGATCAAGACGCTTAATTGGACTTTCACAAAGCACATACCTTGACAAAGTTTTGAAGAAGTTCAAAATGGATCAAGCAAAGAAAGGGTTCCTGCCTGTATTACAAGGTGTGAAGTTGAGTAAGACTCAATGCCCGACCACTGCAGAAGATAGAGAGAAAATGAAAGATGTTCCCTATGCTTCAGCCATAGGTTCTATCATGTATGCAATGCTGTGTACCAGACCTAATGTGTGTCTTGTTATTAGTTTAGTAGGGAGGTACCAAAGTAATCCAGAGTGGATCACTGGACAGCGGTCAAGAACATCCTGAAGTACCTGAAAAGGACTAAGGATATGTTTCTCTTTTATGGAGGTGACAAAGAGCTCATCGTAAATGGTTACGTTGATGCAAGCTTTGACACTGATCCGGACGTTTCTAAATCGCAAACCAGATACGTGTTTCTATTAAATGGTGGAGCTGTCAGTTGGAGCAGTTCTAAACAGAGCGTCGTGGAGGGATCTATATGTGAAGCGGAGTACATTGCTGCTTCGGAAGAAGCAAATGAAGGAGTCTGGATGAAGGAGTTCATATCCGATCTAGGTGCCATACCTAGTGCATCGGGTCCAATGAAAATCTTTTGTGACAATATTGGTACAGTTGCCTTGGCAAAGGAATCCAGATTTCACAAGAGAACCAAGCACATCAAGAGACGCTTCAACTCCATCCGGGATCAAGTCCAGGTGGGAGACATAGAGATTTGCAAGATACATACGGATCTGAATGTTGCAGACCCATTGACTAAGCCTCTTCCACGAGCAAAACATGATCAGCACCAAGGCTCCATGGGTGTTAGAATCATTACTGTGTAATCTAGATTATTGACTCTAGTGCAAGTGGGAGACTGAAGGAAATATGCCCTAGAGGCAATAATAAAGTTATTATTTATTTCCTTATATCATGATAAATGTTTATTATTCATGCTAGAATTGTATTAACCAGAAACATAATACATGTGTGAATACATAGACAAAAAGAGTGTCACTAGTATGCCTCTACTTGACTAGCTCGTTGATTAAAGATGGTTATGTTTCCTAGCCATAGACATGAGTTGTCATTTGATTAACGGGATCACATCATTAGGAGAATGATGTGATTGACTTGACCCATTCTGTTAGCTTAGCACTTGATCGTTTTAGTATGTTGTTATTGCTTTATTCATGACTTATACATGTTCCTATGACGATGAGATTATGCAACTCCCGTTTACCGGAGGAACACTTTGTGTGCTACCAAATGTCACAACGTAACTGGGTGATTATAAAGGTTCTCTACATGTGTCTCCGAAGGTACTTGTTGAGTTGGGTATTTCGAGATTAGGATTTGTCACTCCGATAATCGGAGAGGTATCTCTGGGCCCTCTCGGTAATGCACATCACTATAAGCCTTGCAAGCATTGTAACTAATGAGTTAGTTGCGGGATGATGCATTACAGAATGAGTAAAGAGACATGCCGGTAACAAGATTGAACTAGGTATTGAGATACCGATGATCGAATCTCAGGCAAGTAACATACCGATGACAAAGGGAACAACGTATGTTGTTATGCGGTTTGACCGATAAAGATCTTCGTAGAATATGTGGGAGCCAATATGAGCATACAGGTTCCGCTATTGGTTATTGACTAGAGACGTGTCTCGGTCATGTCTACATAGTTCTCGAACCCGTAGGGTCCGCACGCTTAAAGTTCGGTGACGATCGTATTATGAGTTTTTGTGTTTTTGATGTACCGAAGGTAGTTTGGAGTCCCGTATATGATCACGGACATGACGAGGAGTCTAGAAATGGTCGAGACATAAAGATCGGTATATTGGACGACCATATTTGGATACCGGAATGGTTCCGGGTGAGATCGGGAATATACCGGAGCACCGGGAGGTTATCGGAACCCCCGGGAGGTATATGGGCCTTATCAGGCTTTAGTGGAAAGGAGGGGAAAGGAACAAGGGAGGTGGCGCCCCCCCCCCCAAGCCCAATCCAAATTGGGAAGGGGGTCGGCCCCCCCTTTCCTTCCTCCCTCTTTCCTCTTCCTTCCCTCTCCTACTCCAAGTTGGAAAGGGGGGAATCCTACTCCCAGTGGGAGTAGGACTCCCCATGGCGTGCCCTAGAGAGGGCTGGCCCTTCCCTCCTCCACTCCTTTATATACGGGGGCAGGGGCACCTCTATACACACAAGTTGATCAGTTGATCTATTCCAGCCGTGTGCGGTGCCCCCCTCCACCATATTCCACCTGGGTTATATCATAGCGGTGCTTAGGCAAAGCCCTGCGTCGGTAGCATCATCATCACCGTCACCATGTTGTGGTGCTGACGAAACTCCCTTGTGAAGCTTTGCTGGATCGGAGCTCACGGGACGTCATCGAGTTGAACGTGTGCAGAACTCGGAGGTGTCGTCCGTCGGTACTTGGATTGGTCGGATCGTGAAGACGTACGACTACATCAACCGTGTTGTGCTAATGCTTCCGCATTCGGTCTACGAGGGTACGTGGACACACTCTCCCCTCTCATTGCTATGCATCACCATGATCCTGTGTGTGCATAGGAAATTTTTTGAAATTACTACGTTCCCCAACATCTTCTCGATCCGTTCAGTAACCGTCAAGGTGAACTTGGAGGAATAACCCTCGACAGGTTCACGCTTAAGAAGCTACACGACAGAGGCATCATCGTAGGTGGTGAAATAGGAATCACCCTCATTAACCCACAACCAACTAGCTACGCTACAGAGGTAACATCAGGAGTGAGGGGGGAGGTATCACCCTCGGCACTCGATAATAGCTCTGCAGAGTCGTACAACTAAGGGGGGTATGCGGTGAAGTGTTAGTCTCTGCACATCGATCACGTTGATCGAGTCACCGATAACAAAGTAGGGCAACAAGGACAAGGATGAGCATCACTAATGGATCACTAACCATCCTATACTAAGCATATAGGATAACATGTAAGGTAACAATAGCAGGTTACAAAAGCTGACTATGCATCATAATAGGAGCTATCGAACAACATTAGCAAAATATAATGCAAGCATGAGAGAGAGAGAAAGGGCGATATATGAATGATCAAGGGGGTTTTGCTTGCCTGGAAGCTCTGCTGAAAGGGACTGGTCATCAGGGGTGTAGTCGATCTCGGGAGCAGCGTCGGTCTCGGGGTCTACCAGAGAGAAGGGGGGAAGAAACAATAAATATAAAGCAATCAAATGCATCATGATGCATGACATGGCGATCGGGATTTGGCTAGGGGCGTTCATTTTGCGCGGGGTCGGTCATGTTTGAACGGGTAGACGGCGACGCGTCCAACGTGGTGGTGGCAGGGCTGGAGCAGGGCTACAGCGACGTCGGCGACGAGCTGGGCGGATGCCGGCATACGGGTGCGGGAGGAAACAATGACGCGGCGTACAAATGGGCAGCAAAAGTATCTAGGGGATTGTACATGATGCGGCGAAGCCAACGGGCGCACGCGTGTGACCAACGGGTCACCAGAGCCACACCAGAGATGAGCGTGTGCGGTGGAGCATTTCGACCAATCAAGCACGTTGAGTGGGGGAAAGGAGAGAGATGCCCAAATGGGCCCTGTAGGTGTGCTAAGCATGCTCGGGGAGGGCCTGGGGTGAACAGAGCAGCACTGGGATCTCGGTGGCCGAAGCTCAAAGAAGAGGTCAAGGATGTCGCTACGGGGCTCGTCCGGTCACGAGGCTTGTTGGAGAGGCATGGACGACGGAGGCAGAGCCCGTGGAAAGGTCAGAGAGGCGGAAGGATCTTGGTGGCTACGTGGTTGGCGAGGCCATGGCGACGGCAGCGGATGGCGAGCTCGAGGATGGCGATGTAGAGCAAGGGGGGAATATCGAGGGGGGCTCGCCCAACGGGTCGCGGTGGCGGCCTTATCCCCCCGACGTTGTATTGGTGCGGAGCGGCGAGCAGGTCCGGCGGGGACATCACAGCGCGGTCGGGTGCGCCAGGTGGAGGAGAGAGGAAGGGGATGACGGGGGAGCAGGCTGGGCCTTTTGGGCCAAGCTATTGGAAATATGCCCTGGAGGTAATAATAAAATGGTTATTCTTGTATTTCCTTGTTCATGGTAATTGTCTATTGTTCATGCTATAATTGTATTAACCGGAAACCACAATACATGTGTGGATACATAGACAACACCATGTCCCTAGTAAGCCTCTAGTTGACTAGCTCGTTGATCAATAGATGGTTACGGTTTACTGACCATGGACATTGGATGTCGTTGATAACGGGATCACATCATTAGGAGAATGATGTGATGGACAAGACCCAATCCTAAGCCTAGCACAAGATCGTGTAGTTCGTATGCTAAAGCTTTTCTAATGTCAAGTATCATTTCCTTAGACCATGAGATTGTGCAACTCCCGGATACCGTAGGAATGCTTTGGGTGTACCAAACGCCAGAACGTAACTGGGTGGCTATAAAGATGCACTACGGGTATCTCCGAAAGTGTCTGTTGGGTTGGCACGAATCGAGACTGGGATTTGTCATTGTGTGTAAACGGAGAGGTATCTCTGGGCCCACTCGGTAGGACATCATCATAATGTGCACAATGTGACCAAGGAGTTGATCACGGGATGATGTGTTACGGAACGAGTAAAGAGACTTGCCAGTAATGAGATTGAACAAGGTATCGGGATACCGACGATCGAATCTCGGGCAAGTACTATACCGGTAGACAAAGGGAAGTGTATACGGGATTGACTGAATCCTTGACATCGTGGTTCATCCGATGAGATCATCGTGGAACATGTGGGAGCCAACATGGGTATCCAGATCCCGCTGTTGGTTATTGACCAGAGAGATGTCTCGGTCATGTCTGCATGATTCCCGAGCCCATAGGGTCTACACACTTAAGGTTCGATGACGCTAGGGTTATAGGGAAGGTATGTACGTGGTTACCGAATGTTGTTCGGAGTCCCGGATGAGATCCCGGACGTCACGAGGAGTTCCGGAATGGTCTGGAGGAGAATATTGATATATTGGACGAAGGGTTTTGGAGTCCGGAAGTGTTCCGGAGGTACCGGGTGATGACCAGCATGACCGAAAGGTATTTCGGGAGCCCCGGCAAGTGTTGGGGGGCTTCATGGGCCAAGGGAAGGGGGTTTGGGGCCCCCCTCACCTAATCCCACATGACCAGGGGGTTTGGGGCGCCCCATCTAGGGTTGCCACCTCCTGGCTTGGGGGCCAAGTCACCCAAGGGGGAGATCCCATCTGCCCTGGCCGCCGCCCCCCTAGGGGAAACCCTAGGGCGCCTCCCCCTCCCCCTTGCCCCTATATATAGTGGAGGTTTTGGGGCTGCCCAACACACGAGTCTCTCTCTCCCAAGGCGCAGCCCTACCTCTCTCCCTCCTCGTCTCTCGTAGTGCTTGGCGAAGCCCTTCAGGAGTACCGTGCTCCTCCAACACCACCACGCCGTCGTGCTGATGCTGGACGGAGTCTTCCCCAACCTCTCCCTCTCTCCTTGCTGGATCAAGGTGCGGGAAACATCACCGGGCTGTACGTGTGTTGAACGCGGAGGCGTCATTGTTCGGCGCTTAGATCGGAATCAACCGCGATCTGAATCGATGCGTGTACGACTCCACCAACCGCATTCTTGCAACGCTTCCGCTTAGCGATCTTCAAGGGTATGAAGATGCACTCCCTCTCTCTCGTTTCTAGTATCTCCTAGATTGATCTTGGTGACACGTAGGAAATTTTTTGAATTATTGCTACGATCCCCAACAGTGGCATCATGAGCTAGGTCTATGCGTAGATTCTATGCACGAGTAGAACACAAAGTAGTTGTGGGCGATGATTTGTTCAATTTGCCTGCCGTTACTAGTCTTATCTTGATTCGGCGGCATTGTGGGATGAAGCGGCCCGGACCGACCTTACACGTACACTTACGTGAGACATGTTCCACCGACTGACATGCACTTGATGCGTAAGGTGGCTAGCGGGTGTCTGTCTCTCCCACTTTAGTCGGATCGGAGTCAATGAAGAGGGTCCTTATGAAGGGTAAATAGCAATTGGCATGTCACCTTTGTGGCTTTTGCGTAGGTAAGAAACGTTCTTGCTAGAAACCCATAGCAGCCACGTAAAACATGCAACAACAATTAGAGGACGTCTAACTTGTTTTTGCAGGGTATGCTATGTGATGTGATATGGCCAAAAGGATGTGATGAATGATATATGTGATGTATGAGATTGATCATGTTCTTGTAATAGGAATCACGACTTGCATGTCGATGAGTATGACAACCGGCAGGAGCCATAGGAGTTGTCTTAAGTTATTTATGACATGCGTGTCAATGAAAATGCCATGTAATTACTTTACTTTATTGCTAACCGTTAGCCATAGTAGTAGAAGTAATAGTTGGCGAGGCAACTTCATGAAGACACGATGATGGAGATCATGATGATGGAGATCATGGTGTCATGCCGGTGACGAAGGTGATCATGTCGCGCCTCAAAGATGGAGATCAAAAGGCGCAAGATGATATTGGCCATATCATGTCACTTTATGATTTGCATGTGATGTTTGTCATGTTTACATCTTATTTGCTTAGAACGATGGTAGCATAAATAAGATGATCCCTCGCTGAAATTTCAAGAAAAGTGTTCCCCCTAACTGTGCACCGTTGCGAAGGTTCGTTGTTTCGAAGCACCACGTGATGATCGGGTGTGATAGATTCTAACGTTCGCATACAATGGGTGTAAGCCAGATATACACATGCGAAACACTTAGGTTGACTTGACGAGCCTAGCATGTACAGACATGACCTCGGAACACAAGAGACCGAAAGGTCGAACATGAGTCGTATAGTAGATACGATCAACATGAAGATGTTCACCGATGATGACTAGTCCGTCTCACGTGATGATCGAACACGGCCTAGTTGACTCGGATCATGTATCACTTAGATGACTAGAGGGATGTCTATCTAAGTGGGAGTTCATTAAATAATCAAGTGAACTTAATTATCATGAACATAGCCAAAAGGTCTTTGCAAATTATGTCGTAGCTTACGCTTTAGTTCTACTGTTTAAGATATGTTCCTAGAGAAAATTTAGTTGAAAGTTGATAGTAGAAATTGTGCGGACTGGGTCCGTAAACTGAGGATTATCCTCATTACTGCGCAGAAGGCTTATGTCCTTAATGCACCGCTCGGTGTGCTGAACCTCGAGCGTCGTCTGTAGATGTTGCGAAACATCTGACATACATGTTTTTATGACTACGTGATAGTTCAGTGTGTAAAGCTAACGGTTTAGAATTGTGGCACAAAAGACGGTTTTGAAACGTCACAGAACATATGAGATGTTCCAAAGACTGGAATTGGGATTTCAGACTAGTTCCCACGTCAAGAGGTATGAGACCTCTGACAAGTTTCTTAAGCCTGCAAACTAAGAGAGAAAAGCTCAATCGTTGAGCATGTGCTCGGATTGTCTGAGTACTACAATCGCTTGAATCGAGTGGGAGTTAATCTTCCAGATGAGATAGTGATGGTTCTCCATAGTCACTGCCACCAAGCTATTAGAGCTTAGTGATGAACTATAACATATCAGGGATAGACATGATGATCCTTGAGCAATTCGCGATGTTTGACACCGTGAAAGTAGAAATCAAGTAGGAGCATCAATTGTTGATGGTTAGTAAAACCACTAGTTTCAATAAGGGCAAGGGAAAGAAGGGATACTTCATGAAATGGCAAATCAGTTGCTGCTCTAGTGAAGAAACCCAAGGTTGAACCCAAACCCGAGACTAAGTGCTTCTGTAATGAGGGGAACGGTCACTGAAGCAGAACTACCCTAGATACTTGGTAGATGAGAAGGCTGGCAAGGTCGACAGAAGTATTTTGGATATACAGCATATTATTGTGTACTTTACTAGTACTCCTAGTAGCACCAGGGTAATAAATACCGGTTCGGTTACTAAGCGTTAGTAACTCGAAATAAAAGGTTGCTGAGACTAGCTAAAGGTGAGATGACGATATGTGTTGGAAGTGTTTCCAAGGTTGATGTTATCAAACATCGCACGCTCCCTCTACCATTGGGATTGGTGTTAAACTGAAATAATTGTTATTTGGTGTTTGCGTTGAGCATAGACATGATTGGATTATGTTTATCGCCACACGGTTATTCATTTAAGGAGAATAATGGTTACTCTGTTTATTTGAATAATACCTTCAATGGTCTTGCACCTAAAATGAATGGTTTATTGAATCTCGATCGTAGTGATACACATGTTCATGCCAAAAGATATAAGATAGTAATGATAGTACCACGTACTTGTGGCACTGCCATTTGAGTCATGTTGGTATAAAACACATGAAGAAGCTCCATGTTGATGGATCTTTGGACTCACTCGTTTTTGAAAAGATTGAGACATGCGAACCATGTCTATTGGTAGATATGCATGAAGAAACTCCATGCAGATGGATCGTTTGGACTCACTTGATTTTGAATCACTTGAGACATGCAAATCATACCACATGGGCAAGATGACTGAAAGGCCTCGTTTTCAGTAAGATGGAACAAGAAAGCAACTTGTTGGAAGTAATACATTTTGATGTGTGTAGTCCAATGAATGCTGAGGCACGCAGTGGATATCGTTATGTTCTTACTTCACAGATGATTTGAGTAGATGCTGAGTATATTTACTTGATGAAACACAAGTCTGAATTATTGAAAGGTTTAAGTAATTTCAGAGTGAAGTTGAAGATCATCGTGACAAGATGATAAAATGTCTATGATATGATCATAGAGATGAATATCTGAGTTGCGAGTTTGGTACACAATTAAGACATTGTGGAAATTGTTTCACAACTAATACCGCCTGGAACACCATAGTGTAATGGTGTGTCCGAACATCATAACTGTACCCTATTGGATATGGTGCATACCATGATGTCTCTTATCAAATTACCACTATCGTTTATGGGTTAGGCATTGGAGACAACCGCATTCACTTTAAATAGGGCACCACGCAATTCCGTTGAGACGACACCGTATGGACTATGGTTTAGCAAAACCTAAGCTGTCATTTCTTGAAAGTTTGGGGTTGTGACACTTATGTGAAAAAGTTTCAGGCTGATAAGCTCGAACCCAAAGCGGATAAATGCATCTTCATAGAATACCCAAAACAGTTGGGCATACCTCCTATTTCAGATCCAGAAGCAAAAGTGGTTGTTTCTAGAAACAGGTCCTTTCTCGAGGAAAAGTTTCTCTCGAAAGAACTGAGTGGGAGGATGATGGAGACTTGATGAGGTTATTGATCCGTCACTTCAACTAGTATGTAGCAGGGCACAGGAAGTTGTTCCTGTGGCACCTACACCAATTGAAGTGGAAGCTTATGATAGTGATCATGAAACTTCGGATCAAGTCACTACCAAACCTCATAGGTCGACAAGGATGCGTACTGCTTCAGAGTGGTACATAATCCTGTCTTGGAAGTCATGTTGCTAGACAACAATGAACCTACGAGCTATGGAGAAGCGATGGTGGGCCCGGATTCTGACGAATGGATCAAGGCCATAAAATCCGAGAGAGGATCCATGTATAAAAACAAAGTATAGACTTTGGAAGAACTACTTGATGGTCATAAGGCTGTTGGGTGCAGATGGATTTTAAAAGGAAGACAGACAATGATGGTAAATGTCACCATTAAGAAAGCTCGACTTGTCATTAAGATGTTTTCCGACAAGTTCAAGGAGTTGACTACGATGAGACTTTCTCACTCGTAGCGATGCTAAGAGTCTGTTGGAATTATGTTAGCAATTACTGCATTATTTATGAAATCTTGCAGATAGGATGTCAAAACATTGTTTCCTCGATGTTTTTCTTGAGGAAAGGTTGTATGTGATACAAACAGGAGGTTTTGTCAATCCTGAAAGATGCTGACAAGTATGCAAAGCTCCAGCAATCCTTCTAAGGACTGGAGTAAGCATCTCGGAGTTGGAATGTACGCTTTGATGAGATGATCAAAGATTTTGGGTTTATACAAAGTTTATGAGAAACTTGAATTTCCAAAGAAGTGAGTGGGAGCACTATAGAATTTTTGATGAGTATATGTTGTTAACATATTGTTGATCAGAAATGATGTAGAATTTCTGGAAAGCATACAGGGTTATTTGAAAAGTGTTTTTCAATGGAAAACCTGGATTAAGCTACTTGAACATTGAGCATCAAGATCTATAAGGGTAGATCAAAACGCTTAATAGTACTTTCAAATGAATACATACCGTGACAAGATTTTGAAGGAGTTCAAAATAGATCAGCAAAGTTCTTGGCTGTGTTACAAGGTATAAGCATTGTGTAAGACTCTAGACCTGACCACGGCAGAAGTGAGAGAAAGGACGAAGGTCGTCCCCTATGCTTTAGACGTAGGCTCTACAGTATGCTATGCTGTGTACCGCACATGAAGTGTGCCTTGCCATGAGTCAGCCAAGGGGTACAAGAGTGATCCAGGAATGGACCACATGACTGCGGTCGAACTTATCCTTAGTAACTAGTGGACTAAGGAATTTTCTCGATTATGGAGGTGGTAAAAGAGTTTGTCGTAAAGGGTTACATCGATGCAAACTTTGACACTAATCCGGATGACTCTAAGGAGTAAATCGGATTCGTATAGTAGGGCAGTTATTTGGAATAGCTCCAAGTAGCGCGTGGTAGCTGCATCTACAAGATGACATAGAGATTTTTAAAGCACACATGGATCTGAAAGGTTCAGACCCATTGACTAATAAACCTCTCTCACAAGCGAGATATGAACAAACCCCTTGGGTGTTGGATTCATTACAATCACATAGTGATGTGAACTAGATTATTGACTCTGGTGCAAGTGGGAGACTGTTGGAAATATGCCCTAGAGGCAATAATAAAATGGTTATTGTTGTATTTCCTTGTTCATGATAATTGTCTATTGTTCATGCTATAATTGTATTAACCGGAAACCATAATACATGTGTGGATACATAGACAACACCATGTCCCTAGTAAGCCTCTAGTTGACTAGCTCGTTGATCAATAGATGGTTACGGTTTCCTGACCATGGACATTGGATGTCGTTGATAACGGGATCACATCATGTAACGCCCTCGATGCGACTATATCTCCCACGTGTCGAAGAACGACTTAGAGGCATAACCGCATTGAAAGCAATGTCGCAAGTGAGGTAATCTTCACACAACCCATGTAATACATGGGGGAAAGAGTTACATAGTTGGCTTACAATCGCCACTTCACACAATACATGAATAAAGCATTACATTCATCCAAATACAATCAAGGTCCGACTACGGAACCCAAATAAAAGAAGACTACCCAAATGCTACACAGATCCCCGATCGACCCGACTGGGCTCCACTACTAATCAACTATAACGAAACGACACAAAGGACGAGATCTTCATCGAGCTCCTCCTGAGCTTGGTTGCGTCACCTGCTCGGTAACATCGGCACCTGCAAACTGGTTTTGGAAGTATCTGTGAGCCACGGGGACTCAGCAATCTCACACCCTCGCGATCAAGACTATTTAAGCTTATGGGTAAGGTAAAGGTATGAGGTGGAGCTGCAGCAAGCGACTAGCATATATGGTGGCTAACATATTCGCAAAAGAGAGCGAGAAGAGAAGGCAAAAGAACGGTTTATGAACTATGATCAAGAAGTGATCCTAAAACAACCTACGTTAAGCATAACTCCAACACCATGTTCACTTCCCGGACCCCGCCGAGAAGAGACCATCACGGTAACACATGCGGTTGGTGCATTTTAATTAAGGTCAACTTCAGGTTTTCTACAACCGGACATTAACAAATTCCCATCTTCCCATAACCGCGGGCACGGCTTTTGAAAGTTCAATACCCTATAGGGGTGTCCCAACTTAGCCCATAACAAGCTCTCACGGTCAACGAAGGATATTCCTTCTAGCGGGAAGACCCGATCAGACTCGGAATCCCGGTTACAAGACATCCTCGACAATGGTAAAACAAGTCCAGCAAGACCACCTGATGCGCCGACATCCCGATAGGAGCTGCACATATCTCGTTCTCAGGGCAACACCGGATAAGCAATCCATACAACTAAACCGGCCCTCGAGTTTCCCCGAGGTGGCGCTGCAGGGGGCTCTAGTTTGGACCAACACTTACACAAGCACTGGCCCGGGGGGTTTAAAATAAAGATGACCCTTGGGCTGACCTAACCCAAGGGAAATAGAGGCTAGGTGGCGAATGATAAAACCAATGTTGGGCCTTGCTGGAAGAGTTTTATTCAAGGCGAACTGTCAAGGGGTTCCCATTATAACCCAACCGCATAAGGAACGCAAAATCCGGGAACATAACACCGATATGACGGAAACTAGGGCGGCAAGAGTGGAACAAAATACCCGGCATAAGGCCGAGCCTTCCACCCTTTACCAAGTATATAGATGCATTAATTAAATAAGAGATATTGTGATATCCCAACAAAATATCCATGTTCCAAACATGGAACAAGCTCCAATCTTCACCTGCAACTAACAACGCTATAAGATGGGCTGAGCAAAGCGGTAACATAGTCAAACAATGGTTTGCTAGGACAAGGTGGGTTAGAGGCTTGGTTCAACAATATGGGAGGCATGATAAGCAAGTGGTAGGTATCGCAGCATAGGCATAGCAAAAGAGCGAGCAACTAGCAAGCAAAGATAGAAGTGATTTCAAGGGTATGGTCATCTTACCTGAAATCCCGCAAGGAAGAAGAACGAGTCCATGAAGAAGACAGACGGACGTAGTCGAATGGGTCCTCACAAACGCGACGTTACCGGAACCAACCCGAAGAAGCAACACCGGAAAGAAGCACACAACATAGTAAACAACCAACACATGAACATGGTATGATATGTGGGATGCGGTATGCGATGCATATGCATGATTTGCAAAGGAATGATTGAACCTGGCCTCAACATGGAAATCCAATAGTGCCACTGGAAAGGTGAGGTGATTTCGGTTGAAATCAATATAAAGATCACCGGAATCGGATGCACAGTTTGGAAATGGCAAGCAAAACAAATATGGCACCGGTCTGCGATAATCAGCAAGTAGCCATCTAAATGCAACAAGATAAATATGCTACAACACTCAAACATGGAATAAAATACATGGCAGGGATTCACTCAAGAAGCTTAACAAAAGATGAACACTGAGCTACGGATAAATCACTCATTAACAGGTTCAAACAAGCATGGCAAAAGTGCAAATGATAACAGGTTTCAGACTTCGTGAAATTAACACAAGCATGGGCTCGGCGGGCCGCGGGGAGAGAGAGGCTGGCGGGGAGGCGACGTGGCGGCTTGCTATTGGCCGGAATGACGTGGCGGCGGCGGACACATCCAGCGGCAGGACGGACATGTCCGGCGACGTGCGGGGGTTGGATCTAGGGTTTGGACTGCGGGATTTTCGGAGGGGATCACATATTTATAGGTAGAGGGAGCTAGGAGAGTCCAAATGAGGTGCAGTTTTCGGCCACGCGATCGTGATCGAACGACCGAGATGATGGAGGGGTTTTGGTGGGTTTTGGACCACTTTGGAAGGGTGTTGGGCTGCAACACACACGAGGCCTCTTCGGTCCCTCGGTTAACCGTTGGAGTATCAAACGAAGTCCAAATGGCACGAAACTTGACAGGCGGTCTACCGGTGGTAAACCAAGGCCACATGACAAATCTCGGTCCAATCCGAAAACGTTTAACACCCGCACACGAAAAGAGGCAGAAAGGGACACCGGGTGACATAGGAGCGCCGGATTGCAAAATGGACAACGGGGAAATGCTCGGATGCATGAGACGAACATGTATGCAAATGAAATGCACATGATGACATGATATGCAATGCATGACACGCAAGCAATGACAAGGCAACAACAACGAATAACTGGAGGACACCTGGCACATCGGTCTCGGGGCGTTACAACACTCCACCACTACGAGAGGATCTCGTCCCGAGATCTAGAATGGCACCAGAGGGAAAAAACGGAAGGAAAAGAGAAGAGGTAAAACTAAGTTGCTTCTTTTACCAATGAGTGAAAACAAAGAACCTTGAAAGGTTGAGAAAATTGAAAGAAAGAAAGCAACGAAGAAGAACACAGTTGAAAACACTCCGTTAGTAAAGAGGAACAAGGAAGAAACAACTTTGGGCAGCACTCCGATTGAAAAGAAAAGAATTGAATAACAACTTGATGAGATGAGAAGATACTTGATGAAATCACAATACACTGCCTCCGTAACTATTGAATGAATGGAACAAGGGGTAGGAAAAATCTCGGACCGCACTCCGGTTTAAAAGAGATGAAAAACTTGATAAAATGAAAGAGCTTGAGAAAAGGGACACAACACTCCGGTTAAAAGGATAAGCACGAACAAAACATGGTCCTGGCAATCCGAGAAGATGGGTTGAGGAGAGCAACATCACAATGCCTCCGGAACGGAAGAATAGAAGATAGATAATTGAAATAGGAGAATTGAGAAGAAAATGCCACTTCTGCCACAAAAGAGCTTTAAAAGGTATCTTTAGGAGAAGGGTCGAACGGAGTTGTTGGAAAACCAACAACAAAAGGATAAGCTTATTGTGGGCTTATGGAAGACAACTCAAAATTCTGAGGTAAAATTCTGCCACTCACGGAAAAGATTTGATTGGATTTATATGACAAGGAGACAAGAACTATCTCACCGGGAGGACAAAAGAAGAACTTGGATCATTTATAAGCACCATAAATAGCAACAATCCTTAGGGAAGGCTTTAGGTGAAGCATAACCCAAGATAACTCCAACAAGAGGTTGATGGATTTAAAATATCCCATTCTTGTGAAAGAAGAATGATATATTATCACCTCAAATGATATGGAAGAGAGAATTGCATTCCGGATGCAAGATGAAGAAAGCTTGAGCTCCTTAGAAAAGAATCTCGATGAACACTTCAAGAAGGAATATAAATCCTTGATGAACCCTCATGTAGAACCTTCATGAAGAACTCCGGTAATAAAAGGATGATCAAAACGGAAAGAGAAGTTGAAAACACAAGCGAAGCCTTGCGACGGTTTAGATGAATCTCCATGGTGATATAATTTAAATAACTTGGAGCTCCAGAAAAGAAAGATGAACAAAAGAAATCAAGAATTTTGATGAACCTCCGGAATAAGGAATTAAATCACTTGGATTAAACAAGAATAAGAATTACATTATGCTTATCATCCTTCACCGATTTAAATTGATGACAATCAACGGATTTTGGCATACTACTTATTCTCGTAGAAAGGATTAAGATAGATATAGCACAAACTTCGGAATATCTTCAACGAACCACCGTAAGAATTGAAACAACGAATAAATTGATATGAGAAATGAAGGAAGAAGAATCTTGAGCGAACCACCGTAAGAATTAAAAAAATGAACAAAGAAAAGATAAGGAAGACACTGGGAAGAATTTAGCAAATGAACGAAGATGCTTGAGAGAATTTAGATACATGAGAACGAAGGGATCACGAACTGATTAGAGATCACCTGATGCACCGGTAAGATTGGAGAATGACAACTGAAAGCTGAGAATGAATACACCTGAATTGATGGACTCCGGATAATCAAACTGAGAAGACTCTTGAATTGCTCCGGATAGGTGAAAAGAATTATCACAATCAAACAATTATGAGAGGATGGCCTTGAACTAGAACCACGAATCTCTGAGAGAACGGATAAGATATGGAGGTAAAACTCTTCTTCGGTCTTCAAATGTTGAGAGTGACGACAAGAAACACCACCGTGAATTGTTGAGATACTCCGAAAGAATCAAAAGCGAAGAGATTGAGCCAACGATGAAAAGAATGTGGACGATCTTGGAGAAAAACATAAGACTTATGATAATTCATTCTTACGTCAAACTTGGAAAAGAATTTGAGAATAACTCCGGGAGAATTAGAAGAGTCAGGTAAGATCCTGGAAAAGGACCTGTGGGTTAGGGCCCACTCAAAAGAAACACTATTGGACGATTTAAAAGAGAGAATGCACCGATTGAATTAAAAGGCTTGAATGAGATAACATCCTCGAAAAAAAGCTTGAACGAAAGCAGAGTGAACACATGAATCTTCGAGATATCTTGAGCACTCCGGAAGAATTGAATATCGAGAAATGAAATATTATGAGGTGCACCGGTATGAGAAGGCATTTGAAACGAGGGAAGGATATGATCAACAAAGCTTGAATTAGTTCCACCGGATAAGAAAGAGAATGAATAATGATGAACTTGAGGTTTCGTTAGAATCTTCATGAGAATCACCGGATAAGAACATTGAAGGAAAAGAACGGAGAGACTTCCATCAATAAAATGATACTTGATTGAGAAATCTGAGTAAAAAAAAAAAAAAGGGGGGGGGGGGGGGGAAAAAGCAAAGGCAACTTGGAGACGGATGAAACAAACACCGTTGAGAAGAACTGATACTTGATCTTGCAGATGTTGAAATGATCGGATCCACTTGAAGAGAAACACACCGGTTGAACAGGATTTACATGACAATCTCGATTATCAAGAAGGATTAGTATTCACAACAGAGTATGAGAACGCCGCTTAGGAACAGGTATGGAATCAACATTTGACTTCGAAGCAACTCGAATACCACAACTCAAAACAAAACAAAGAATTGGCTTGCAGAATAAGCCAGAACAAACATATGATAGAGATTTCGTCCGAAGTTTTCGTGGTAGGGCCTACACGGGCTCGATCGTAGAGCACCATCATGTACAAGGCAGTGCACATGACATACGAAGCGTCCCCGAATCGGCATAGCCAAGGACTCTTTAAGACACAACGAGACCACTGTAAAACCAACCTTGGATAGGCGGACCACTAGACGTCGAACCCCAATTTCATATCATACATCTGTCGGAAAGATATCCTAAGAGCTACTTAAATTCCCACTTATAAACTCCCGAAATTTTCCGGTTATGCAATCAGGTGTTGGGGATACAGGGGAAGCATAATATCTCACCCAAAACTAGCAAATCCTACATCCAGCTGTATCCATCCTTCAACACATAACCAAGAACCCTTCGGAAATCGTTTACCTCAACCTTCGAAAAGCATCCGTTATACGAGTTATGGCAATACTCCCGAACTCCCGCCCCAGTACTGGGTGGCGTCGAGGTTATCTCACCAACAACTGCATAAAAGAGATTTTCAATGTCGGCGAAACTATCTCGGGTATTCCAGAACTGCAACGATAAAATTGTGACGGCAACACCTCGAAGCTCAACTCCCCGGGACACTGCCACAACCCCTAAATGTCAGGAGGCACAAAGAACAATGTTCTCGTCACAAAACCATCGGAAAAATTCCAAGATACCCGCGTGATCCTAAAAAAAATTAGTGAAATTTGAGAAGAGAAGAGTCAAAACTCTACGTCAGGATGCCTCAATAGAGCGACGAAGGGACTGAGGAGTAAAAAGAATTCCTAAATCTCCGATATATATAATCCTAAATGACTCAAAACATTACTAGACTCAATAACGCCAGCGATTCGATCAAGCAGGGGGCTCCTAAGGTCGGGGAAGGCTCTGATTACCAACTTGTAACGCCCTCGATGCGACTATATCTCCCACGTGTCGAAGAACGACTTAGAGGCATAACCGCATTGAAAGCAATGTCGCAAGTGAGGTAATCTTCACACAACCCATGTAATACATGGGGGAAAGAGTTACATAGTTGGCTTACAATCGCCACTTCACACAATACATGAATAAAGCATTACATTCATCCAAATACAATCAAGGTCCGACTACGGAACCCAAATAAAAGAAGACTACCCAAATGCTACACAGATCCCCGATCGACCCGACTGGGCTCCACTACTGATCAACTATAACGAAACGACACAAAGGACGAGATCTTCATCGAGCTCCTCCTGAGCTTGGTTGCGTCACCTGCTCGGTAACATCGGCACCTGCAAACTGGTTTTGGAAGTATCTGTGAGCCACGGGGACTCAGCAATCTCACACCCTCGCGATCAAGACTATTTAAGCTTATGGGTAAGGTAAAGGTATGAGGTGGAGCTGCAGCAAGCGACTAGCATATATGGTGGCTAACATATTCGCAAAAGAGAGCGAGAAGAGAAGGCAAAAGAACGGTTTATGAACTATGATCAAGAAGTGATCCTAAAACAACCTACGTCAAGCATAACTCCAACACCGTGTTCACTTCCCGGACCCCGCCGAGAAGAGACCATCACGGTAACACATGCGGTTGGTGCATTTTAATTAAGGTCAACTTCAGGTTTTCTACAACCGGACATTAACAAATTCCCATCTGCCCATAACCGCGGGCACGGCTTTTGAAAGTTCAATACCCTATAGGGGTGTCCCAACTTAGCCCATCACAAGCTCTCACGGTCAACGAAGGATATTCCTTCTAGCGGGAAGACCCGATCAGACTCGGAATCCCGGTTACAAGACATCCTCAACAATGGTAAAACAAGTCCAGCAAGACCACCTGATGCGCCGACATCCCGATAGGAGCTGCACATATCTCGTTCTCAGGGCAACACCGGATAAGCAATCCATACAACTAAACCGGCCCTCGAGTTTCCCCGAGGTGGCGCTGCAGGGGGCTCTAGTTTGGACCAACACTTAGACAAGCACTGGCCCGGGGGGTTTAAAATAAAGATGACCCTTGGGCTGACCTAACCCAAGGGAAATAGAGGCTAGGTGGCGAATGATAAAACCAATGTTGGGCCTTGCTGGAAGAGTTTTATTCAAGGCGAACTGTCAAGGGGTTCCCATTATAACCCAACCGCGTAAGGAACGCAAAATCCGGGAACATAACACCGATATGACGGAAACTAGGGCAGCAAGAGTGGAACAAAACACCCGGCATAAGGCCGAGCCTTCCACCCTTTACCAAGTATATAGATGCATTAATTAAATAAGAGATATTGTGATATCCCAACAAAATATTCATGTTCCAAACATGGAACAAGCTCCCATCTTCACCTGCAACTAACAACGCTATAAGAGGGGCTGAGCAAAGCGGTAACATAGTCAAACAATGGTTTGCTAGGACAAGGTGGGTTAGAGGCTTGGTTCAATAATATGGGGGGCATGATAAGCAAGTGGTAGGTATCGCAGCATAGGCATAGCAAAAGAGCGAGCAACTAGCAAGCAAAGATAGAAGTGATTTCAAGGGTATGGTCATCTTGCCTGAAATCCCGCAAGGAAGAAGAACGAGTCCATGAAGAATACAAACAGACATAGTCGAACGGGTCCTCACAAACGTGACTTTACCGGAACCAACCCAAAGAAGCAACACCGGAAAGAAGCACACAACATAGTAAACAACCAACACATGAACATGGTATGATATGCGGGATGCGGTATGCGATGCATATGCATGATTTGCAAAGGAATGATTGAACCTGGCCTCAACTTGGAAATCCAAGAGTGCCACTGGAAATTTGAGGTGATTTCGGTTGAAATCGATATAAAGATCACCGGAATCGGATGCACGTTTTGGAAATGGCAAGCAAAACAAATATGGCACCGTTCTGCGATAATCAGCAAGTAGCCATCTAAATGCAACAAGATAAATATGCTACAGCACTCAAACATGGCAACAAAATACATGGCAGGGATCCACTCGAGAAGCTTAACAAAAGATGAACACTAAGCTACGGATAAATCACTCATTAACAGGTTCAAACAAGCATGGCAAAAGTGCAAATGATAACAGGTTTCAGACTTCGTGAAATTAACACAAGTCTGGAATTTATCATCAGGAAGCACACTTTAGAGCATGAAAACTACATGCTACAGGAACTTAACATGGCAAAGCAAGGCATGGCATGAAGCTACTCAAAGCACTTAACAAAAGTCCCTTAGTGACCTTGAGCCAAAAGGGATCAGAAAATACAATTGCAAGCATGTGAACATAGAAAAAACATAAACAGATCTCAAACTTAGTGAAAAACTGGAGCATGCAAAACAGTTAACGAGTAGGCATGTTTACGAGCTCGATGTACTCACTACAGAGCATGGAATGACAAACTAAGCATACACCCATCAAGAATACATGGCATAGAAGCTAGACATGGCAAGAACAACAACATAGCATGCACGGATCAATAGCAAAATCCTCGGCAAAATCGCTAACAAGTCAACAATCTGCCAGGATTCACGATATAGCAAAAGTAGAGCTCGATTGACTCAAGCTAGAGTGCTCCATAAATGCAAACAACGACATGGATGGATAGAGAACCACAATATTAACAAAACATCCTTACTAATTATCCTCAAAAGAGGCACGGATCACTAGGAAACAACATGAACATATGGCATAACGACAAAATCAGGACAAGGACTTAGTGAAATTCTAAGTCCCTGAAATCAGCATTACCGATTACGCTACTTTGCAAGCTTGTGCTAGTCACCACAAATATCACAAAAATACACGGTAAGCACCACTGTAAAGATTGCATGGCATATAACAAAACACATGTAGAGCTCAGGATCGTAGCATGCACACATTAATCATGGCAAAAATGACAAAATGCCATTTGCTGAAACAGATCTGACAAATTACTCACATAGCCCTCTTCCAACAGCATTTCGGGCATCAATATGAGCTCAAATTAAAATGATGCAATGAGATGAAATGATGTACTCGTCGCGACGTACATTTTGATATGCTACACGCTCAAAACGGAGGCACGGATGATGAGTTACGATGCGAGGAAAATGCCAAAAATATTGGGGACTTAGTGGAATTTTACCCTCCGGGTCTAGGGTTGACTTTGGCACAGAAGTCGAGGCAGGGCCGGATCTCGTCGGAGAGTCGCCGGACTTGGCCGGAGAGGAGGAAGGAGACCGGAGAGGAGGACCTAAGCGTCGGATCCGGCGGGGGAGAAAGGAGCTCCAGCGGCTACGAGGTCCACCGGCGACGGCGGCGGCCTGGGTCGGGGCTCCGGCGAGCTCCGGATGAGCCAGGGTTCATCTCCGGCGAGCTCCAAATGGCAGGGAGGTGAGGGGCCGGAGCACGGCGGCACGGGAGCAGGGCGACGAGGGGGCGCCGTTGCGGCGGCGGCGTGCGCGCAGGAGAGCCGGGCGGCGGAGGCGCTCGTAGGCGGCGCCGGTGAACGCCGGCGACGAGCGGTGGAACGGCGGCGGGGCGGTGAAGGCACAGGCGGCACGGTGGCGCCGGAGAGGAGAGCCAGGCGGCGCAGGATCCGGGCCGCAGCGGGCGAGCGGCGTTGGCGCGCTGGCCTACGCGGGCCCGCGATGGGCTCGGTGGGCCGCGGGAAGAGAGAGGCCGGCGGGGAGGCGACGTGGCGGCCTGCTATTGGCCAGAACAACGTGGCAGCGGCGGCGGACACGTCCGGCGGCGGGACGGACATGTTCGGCGGCGTGCGGGAGTTGGATCTAGGGTTTGGACTGCGGGATTTTCGGAGGGGATCACATATTTATAGGTAGAGGGAGCTAGGAGAGTCCAAATGAGGTGCGGTTTTCAGCCACGCGATCGTGATCGAATGACCAAGATGATGGAGGGGTTTAGGTGGGTTTTGGGCCACTTTGGAAGGGTGTTGGGCTGCAACACACACGAGGCCTCTTCGGTCCCTCGGTTAACCGTTGGAGTATCAAACGAAGTCCAAATGGCACGAAACTTGACAGGCGGTCTACCGGTGGTAAACCAAGGCCGCATGACAAATCTCAGTCCAATCCTAAAACGTTTAACACCCGCACACGAAAAGAGGTAGAAAGGGACACCGGGTGACATAGGAGCGCCGGATTGCAAAACGGACAACGGGGAAAATGCTCGGATGCATGAGACGAACATGTATGCAAATGAAATGCACATTATGACATGATATGCAATGCATGACACGCAAGCAATGACAAGGCAACAACAACGAATAACTGGAGGACACCTGGCACATCGGTCTCGGAGCGTTACACATCATTAGGAGAATGATGTGATGGACAAGACCCAATCCTAAGCCTAGCACAAGATCGTGTAGTTCGTATGCTAAAGCTTTTCTAATGTCAAGTATCATTTCCTTAGACCATGAGATTGTGCAACTCCCGGATACCATAGGAATGCTTTGGGTGTACCAAACGCCACAACGTAACTGGGTGGCTATAAAGGTGCACTACGGGTATCTCTGAAAGTGTCTATTGAGTTGGCACGAATCGAGACTGGGATTTGTCACTTCGTGTAAACGGAGAGGTATCTCTGGGCCCACTCGGTAGGACATCATCATAATGTGCACAATGTGACCAAGGAGTTGATCACGGGATGATGTGTTACGGAACGAGTAAAGAGACTTGCCAGTAACGAGATTGAACAAGGTATCGGGATACCGACGATCGAATCTCGGGCAAGTACTATACCGGTAGACAAAGGGAATTGTATACGGGATTGACTGAATCCTTGACATCGTGGTTCATCCAATGAGATCATCGTGGAACATGTGGGAGCCAACATGGGTATCCAGATCCCGCTGTTGGTTATTGACCAGAGAGATGTCTCGGTCATGTCTGCATGATTCCCGAGCCCGTAGGGTCTACACACTTAAGGTTCGATGACGCTAGGGTTATAGGGAAGGTATGTACGCGGTTACCGAACATTGTTAGGAGTCCCGGATGAGATCCCGGACGTCATGAGGAGTTCTGAAATGGTCCGGAGGAGAAGATTGATATATTGGACGAAGGGTTTTGGAGTCCGGAAGTGTTCCGGAGGTACCGGGTGATGACCAGCATGACCGAAAGGTATTTCGGGAGCCCCGGCAAGTGTTGGGGGGCTTCATGGGCCAAGGGAAGGGGGCAAACCAGCCCACTAAGGGGCTGTGCGCCCCCCCTCACCTAATCCCACGTGACCAGGGGTTTGGGGCGCCCCATCTAGGGTTCCCACCTCCTGGCTTGGGGGCCAAATCACCCAAGGGGGAGATCCCATCTGCCCTGGCCGCCCCCCCCCCCAGGGGAAACCCTAGGGCGCCTCCCCTCCCCCTTGCCGCTATATATAGTGGAGGTTTTGGGGCTGCCCAACACACGAGTCTCTCTCTCCCAAGGCGCAGCCCTACCTCTGTCCCTCCTCGTCTCTCGTAGTGCTTGGCGAAGCCCTGCAGGAGTACCGCGCTCCTCCACCACCACCATGTCGTCGTGCTGCTGCTGGACGGAGTCTTCCCCAACCTCTCCCTCTCTCCTTACTCGATCAAGGCGCGGGAGACGTCACCGGGTTGTACGTGTGTTGAACGTGGAGGCGTCGATGTTCGGCGCTTAGATTGGAATCGACCGCGATCTGAATCGTTGCGTGTACGACTCCACCAACCGCGTTCTTGCAACGCTTCTGCTTAGCGATCTTCAAGGGTATGAAGATGCACTCCCTCTCTCTCATTGCTAGTATCTCCTAGATTGATCTTGGTGACACGTAGGAAATTTTTTGAATTATTGCTACGATCCCCAACACAGGCATTGTGCACTAGGCCCAGTGCACAGTGGCATGTGCCTTTTCTTTTTTTTAATTATTTTATGTTTTCTTTTATTTCTTTTGTTTTGCATTTTTTCAACATTGCAATTTTAGGCACTTCCACAAAAAGTTTGGGAGGCATTTGAAATAGTCTGGATTTTTCATAATTTAGAAAAACATTTAAAATGTTGTTTTGGCGGTGTTTTAAATGCTAGAGCCCAATGAGCAAACAAGTGATGTTGTTTTCCTTAACCATTATTTGTTTTGGAATATTTGCTAAATGATGAACTATTTTCCAACCATGTTTGTGAATTTAAATTCTCACTTTAAATTTGAATTGAATTCAGAGCTGGAATTTGAAATGAGATTTGAACCAAAATGATCAATCACTGTTAAGCAAAGTGACTTAACATAATCAAGGGGGGTTACTATAGCTTAATACATGGGGGTGTTACAAAAACCTCATCCCCTTTTAATAGTATTAGCTTTCCTATGAACTCAATGTGATCTTGGATCACTTAACCAAAAATGTAGAGTCTTGAAGCTTTGCTAGTCCATGTCCTTAGCATTTTGAAGGGGTCCACACCCTCATTTTCTTGTCATGCCAATGTTGAACTTTTCTAAAATATACTAGATAAAAGCATTAGTCCAACAATATGTATGTTGACATGAATTACCAAAACCACCAAGGGAGCAAATGTGCTTTCAATCTCCCCTTTTGGGTAATTGATGACAACATACATCAAAAGCTTAAAGTAGATAGATTGCAAGAGATGTATGAAAGCTTTGAGAGAACATGTAACATGCATATGCTCCCCCTACAAGTGTGCAACCATTTAAATGATGGTAGCCTTAGGCATATAGATGCACAGTAGTAAGGAATCAGAAGTGTGTTACATGTATCTTGGTTATATGCATCAGAGCAAATGAATGAGAAAGCAGAGTCTTCATGTCCATGATTCTTTCTTGCAAACAATATGTGCAACAAGCAGGAGATCATCATGCAAATGGGTGATGCATATACTTACCTTGAGGTGCTTGATCAATTTCCTAAAGAAATACACTTGAGAAAACAGGGTTACATAACACAAGATAAAATCTTCAAAGAGAATAGATACAAGACCATCAAGAATACCAACATTGGGATGACATGTATAGAAAAGAGTATCACTAGGCTAATACTTCTTTAGGTGCAACCATGTCCCCAAAAGATCAAACAAGATTTGCAATAGAGTTCCAAGGATTTTTCTCCCCTAAACTTGAGCTTCCTCTCCCCCTGAATCTTTAGAATTTGATATTGGGAGTAGGTAGGGTAAGATAAAATCAAAGCATAAATCAGAGAAAACACAAGTAACAATAGAGCACATAAATAACTTGATCAACTAGGATCAAAAACATGTTTCTCCCCTCTTTAGAAACATGCAGGATCATCTCCTCTTATAAAATGCATCTCTCTCTCCCTTTAAGATATTTCTTTTTATAGAAGAGATTTGTAAATGAGCTTTGGTGTGCATATCTCTCCCCCTTTGACATCAATTTCCAAGAAGGGTTAATATCAAGGATGTTGATCAAGAAGGCATGGTCCTCGAGAGGCGCAACTAGCTATGATTTAGCTTCAGATGCAGGCATAGGGAAAGAATCATTGAGTGGAGCTAGAGAAGAAAGAATCAAAGAAAAGTTTGACAGAAATTTCTTTATGCAGTGACACCGGTGTCTCCAAGAAGGATCAGTCGGTGAGTCTATGTTGGAGATGACACAGACTGATCACCAGTGGATCTGAGTTTGTCCTCTTCGATTGAACCGATGAACATATATGCAATGATAAATTGCATTTTGGTGAAGCCGATGTGATTCTATTCGGAAGTACCGAGTTCAAGGCAAAGAGAAGGTTTTGTCAACTCAGCTCACTAGACAATAGGCTCTCACAAAGATTTGCATTGAATTCTAATAGAATTTACAATGAATTGATTTGGGAGAAGAAAACTGGCTAAGAAAAAAAAGAGCATCTAGATGGAGTTTTTTTATGGAAGGGGATAAAACAACCAAATGCAACGAGAAAAAGAATCTAAAAGAGACACTAGGAACTTCATCTGGAAGAGGGTCGGCGACTAGGTCACCTATATTAGAGTATATTCGTTAAGCTCAAAATGGGGTTACCATTTTTCGTTTAAGCATTTCAATGTATGCACCTCTTGTGGAGTTGCTTTGGTTCATGTCTTTGAGTAAAACTTCTCTAAGATGTGAAGACTTACATTGGGTTTTGGTGTTGACTCCCATCATGTAGTTGAACTTGTAGTGGATGCTCATGGAGTGAGGTTGGGAGCAATCCTTTTTGTTAGTAGTTCATCTTCCTACATGGGTTAGTCTTGCAAGGAACATGTATATCCAAAATGACAAGAGTGGAATATGTAGTCAATTAATGTCAAAGGATATATATGCTTGAGTTGTCTTGCTCCTTGGGCACACCAAAAATAAAGATACTTGGTCCAAATTTGTTTGCTTCGAGATAGGACTTTGAGAGCAAACTTGTGGAATGATATATATCCAAATACCTACAAGGGGTTAGATGCAATACAAGGGAGCAAAAGTATCCAAGATATGATATAATCATCATAAGAGAATTATCAATGATTAGTTATAAAAGCTCATGCCCTTGCATGCATCCAAGTGAGTTTTTAGTTCACGTTGGAAGCATCAATGATGGGAGTTCAGGTGTGACGTCCCTGCCCCGTGCTTCTCTCCAAGTAGTCGATTATTTTATTCTAGTATTTGTTTTAAAAGGCAAACAGGTAGCTGAAATTAAGATATACTCCCTCTGTTCCTAAATATAAGTTTTTTTAGAAATTTCGGTATGAGCTTCATACAGAGCAAAATGAGTGAATCTATACTCTAAGATGCATCTACATATATCCATATGTGGTCCATAATAAAATCTCTACAAAGACTTATATTTGGCATAATTTGCGCAGCCACCATGAATCTACGTGTACATGGTACATGCACCGCGGTAAAGAAAACGTGGAATTAGCACGTACCCCATGAAATCGACATGCATGTGGTGTCCTGAGCTAGAGTGCTCCGCAACGCCACGCTAGCGTTGAGAAAATAAAGAGAAAAAAGCGTCGGCACGTGTCTCGTTCAGATTAGTTCATGTCCACGTGCGGCGAGTGCCGTGGGAACTGGCTGAACCCGAAAAATGTACCGCGAGGAGTAGCTGTCTATGGCAGTGTAGTCTGCCCCGCACCCCGACCCGGAGGCGCCATGCGTGGCGCACGAGGACGATGACAACGTGGCCGTTTACTCCGGTGGGCGGTGGCGCGAGGCAAGTGGAATGGACAATTCACAGCCCCGTTTACTTGCTTAACCGGCGGCTTCCCGTCCAACTCGGGCACGCGCGCGCAGCCGCAGCCCGGGAGATTTGATCGATCGGTGCCCCGCGCAGCCGCAGCGGCAGCCGAATCTGCGCGCACTGGCATGTGCCGGTCGCGGTCACCATCGCCTGCCGTGGCTTCTCCGGCAGAGACGACGAGACCGAGCACCTGGAAGCTCCGGGTCAGGTGCTCGGGGCCGTGGACGACGACGACGACGATGGAACGCTGGACCCTAAGTATTTGTGACTTGTGAGCTCGATCGGCTCCCGCTTTTGTGGTGTAAAAATTCTGCGTGGTACGTGTTTGCTTGCCCGCTAGGGAATTCTCTCTCTCGTCGACCACCACGTACATGAGCTTAAGCTAAGATATTTCATGCCATTGGCCATACGGAGGAAGGTTCTCGTCACGTCACCTATCCCCTTTCGCACTGCTTCTTGCATATCGTCAGCAAAATTAACCGGATGACGATCGCTGTGGCAACTGGATACACAGATGACAAGAACAATTACTAAATAAAATGATGTGGACTAAATTATTAAAAACCACGAAAACGGTAGTAACAGTTTGCAAAAAACACGAAATCCAGTAAAAGAAATATAGCCAAAACCACTAACTGCTCGGTTGGCTGTGTTTTGACACCGGATCTGACCGGTGGGGTCCATTCTCAATGCTCGGTTGGTTGACCCGTCGGAGCCGATAGCTGGCGCGGGGCACGCACTGTAGAGGCGGCAAAGAAGCGCCGTCTAATAGCTGTTTGCACGGGCCGTCAACCACTGCCACGTTTACCCTAATAATGGCTCCCACATGTCGAGTTTTCCGATTCATATTTCGTCGACCAATCCTTATAATTTACATTTTTGTTAAAAAAATCCTTTGTAATTCACTATCAAACACGATTAATCGGCCTTTTAGTGGTTCTGGGAAAAAAATGTTGCTAGATTTTGGTGATTTTTGTAAATTGTTGGCGTTTTGATGGCTTTCCACGCTACTTCACACAATTATGGTGGTTTTCGGCAGCTTAGTGTCTGCTGTCAGGTTGTGTTATGAGATACAGTAGTATATTACGCAAAAAGAAAAAAGGCTGTGTTTACGAGATATTCCTTCGTCCTTTTCGCGAGCGGTTGAGGATGCAGCAAAGGTACGAAGCTCGATCGTGAGCGTCGTGCGTGGGAATGCGACGGAAGTGGCTGCGTTGGGCCAGTGTACCTGCCGTAAGAGTCCAAGATGAGATGAGATAAGATTAGGCGTTCTTGTTGGAGCTTTACGAACAGAACAAAGTACGGAGTCGTTTTCGGGCCGGGTCACGTACGCACGCCAGTGGCCGATGCAAGCCTCTTTCCAAAAGGACGACTCTCAATCTGTGGACTTGAATTCGCAGGTCGGACGAAATGCTCCCTTGAAATTTACATGACAGGCTCCATTTTTTTAGAGAGACAAACTGTAAATTTTGCCAGAACCAGCTGTGTCAAATCAAATAGATCATTTTGCGCCTTTTTTGCAGTAGGCATATGGAGGATGGAAAATGAACTACGAAATCAAAGAACTCTATCTGTATATTTCAACTCCCCAGACCCAGTCGCATGAATTATGTGTACTCATTTACATACCAAATTTACATGACACTTACTCCCTCGGTTCCTAAATATAAGTCTTTGTAGAGATTTCACTATGAACCACATACAGATGTATATAGATGCATTTTAAAGCGTAGATTCATTATTGCTCCGTATGTGGTTCATAGTGAAATCTCTCCAAAGACTTATATTTAGGAACAGAGGGAGTAGAATATTTTCCAGAACAGACCCTGCTGGGTCAAATCAAATGGACCATTATGCGCAAAAAATAAATCAAATGGACCATGTTTTGCATTATAGAAGCCCTTTTTGACACTATGGACCATACTCTCCCCATGTTTGCCAGAGGCCGGGTAGTCCCCTTTTCGACAAGAAAAAAAAAAAGAGCTATTGAACTACTACCACCCCCCACCCCCTATCAATTTTCCTTCATTTTGCGTACTTACAAAATTCACAACAACTTCATGTATTTACCAGCCATTTTCCCATGATATGCACTATAATCTCTTTCACTAAGCAGTTACTTTACATACAAACATTGGCAAGTCAACGTCGCACAAAATCAAGAAGAAACCAGAAAAACGCTATTGGGACGGTCTCAACAGGCTACCTGACGCAGACAGGCTTCTAACTGCAACTCTTACAGCACCAACAGCACCGAGCTGCCATACCTCAGGGGTCAACCCACTAAAATCATGCTTCGCGCTCTCATCAAGGTGAACCCACACATGAAATGCGACCTGCACAATGTGATAATTAGTCCAACTTTTTTCCAAAATCAGACTGCTACATTTCGAACCCATCCAACTTAAGCTCAAAAGAACAAGAATCCCATAAATTTGTGAATATTTTCCACTTGAACGGTCAGAAGACACTAAGCACATAATTTAGGCTTGCTACAGAAGTACTTTTGCTGCATTTAGTATTCAGTTTCAGCGTTACTAGAAAAGCAAGGCAGATGCATCAGAAGCACAGTGACTTCCAGGAAAGACCTGAAAAGGATGTAAGCCAACCTTGCCCGATGAATTTCGGATGGGAGACACATGTAGCAGGTCACGGAATGTACTTCCGTCTTTCCTGATAGGAAGCATAACAATTAAGAGTTCTGTTAAGTTGTTTACATAATCTGAACCTGATAACTACTAAATTAAGATATTATGCAAATGCGCACCTGTAATTAAGCAAATGCACTGTGCAAGCCTCCTCACGACAGATATGCCGATTTATCTGTGCATTCAATTTCAAATAGGAATTTGATAAGTGAGCATATTTGATAAGGAAAATTGCAATCAAACAAGCTCGGAAATCCTGGTCCGCACCTCCTCTAAAACCTCCGCACTAGTACCTGGACCGTTTAAGAATCTGCAGTTACAGCCCAATATTTCTTCTCTTGAGTAACCTGGATAAGTAAGATGATTAGAACAGCAGAAACCTTTGCCTGCATACAGACAATCTTTTCAAGGTCAATCTTTGCCCGCATTATCTGTATGTTTTAGCAAAGAGATACAATTATTAGATCTTTCTAACCATACTCTATGACTTTCACATTTTCCTACTCATACCCAATATGTAAACACCATGAAGTCATTGAATTGATGCTATGCCATCCCGATGGCACCACCTTGCATTGTTTATCATCATTTCAGAAGGTAGTTCCAAATCCAACCCATCAACCCTGCCCAGCTTAACTCAAGAACCCGCCAGGATTCAGCACGTTGCAAGCAGCTATATATGTTTCTCATATGTCAGGAAGAGGTTTTCTTTTGCATTTCTAACATAATGTTAGAAAGTAATTACAAATGCTACACATCAATCATGCCCATATGAACTCAAGAACATGTGGAAATTCAGCCTGTTGCACTTCAACTAATATATGCATTTCATAGGAGAACATCCCAGCAAACATGCCAAAAAACAAGATGTCCCACTATCCCTAGATCATAAAAAAGTTTCAGCCACTTGAGCTAAGAGGCCTCAAACTGTCGAAATGCGGAAGTAATACTGATCATAGACAGCTGCACATCATATATTCCCCTTATTACAATCAATGGATTACTTTATAAAAGTTCATGGAACACATACTCTGGTATTTAGAATAATAAAGGAACATGTACCTGTTAATGATAGAAAGGCATCACTAGCATAGACTATCGGCATGTCAGGCAAATGGCGGTCAGTTCTGTTAAAATCGAAAATCAAAGTGCATTTAGTAAATAAGCCAGGCATGAACAACATAAATAAGACTATGAACACGACAGAATTAATCCAAGACAATTAAACAAATGAACAAGAATATGCAAATAACTCACAATACAAAGCTCTGTTTGATTCTACCGAGGGAGAGATTTAAGGAAGAGCTGAGTGCTGGGATACCAACAGAATCACATCTCCTCTCACAAACCACCAAACCAGTTAGTTTGCTATAGCGGTTCAGTGTAGAGAAGATGCTGTTTGCTGTGCTTAGAGCCATCTCTTTGTCACAGCCGCTAGCTATACGCGGTTCCTCAGCCTCCAGCCCTGCAACATTAAACTAGCAACAACATATTTAGAACTTCTGCTTCCAGTACTACTTAATTTTGTGGGGAGAAAAACATAATGTGAAAATGCCAGGTTAAGTATAAACCACACATCCAAATAGGCAGAAGGCACCATATTCTGCAAGACTGGACTCAATGAACTAACATGACAGTATTAATATATAAGAATGGAAACTCAGGCTAGATTGGTGTGTTGTTTCGCTACCTAAACTGAATCTTCATTAAGAGAGCTAGCTCAATTTCCGATACGGTTGCACCGCTAAATACTCCCTCCATAAAGAAATATAAGAGCGTTTAGATCATTAAAGTAGTGATCTGAACACTCCTATATTTCTTTACGGAGGGAGTACTACAGAACACATGCATATATTTCGAATAGATGTATTTATCGTACGATTCGGATTCTTACCACTGAAAGAAAGTTTTATTTCTTACACATATAGCAACTCTAGTATGCATAGGGTTGCCCTGTTTGAATTTGATGTAAATTTTGTGTGCTGCCCGGTATTTAGTTCAAACTTGAGCTAAAATACCAGGGATCCCACTAATTTTACACTCAATCCAAGCGGGCCTTGGTCTGCCCCGTCATTACTCTAGACCTACAAAAGCAGGATGGATCTCTTTTTTTTGGCCTATTAATGTGTGAACTTCTATCCTGTAAGCAAAAACGGATGTTTCTGTCAAGACCGGTTTAACAAATACAGTCTGTTCAGTAACAAAGAAAGCATCATGTATGCAGCATTCGAACAAAAATATTACCAACTCAAACAAGAACTTTTACCTACTTCTTCTTGTCTCCATACCTGGAAATGGTAAAAGAAACAAGACTAGTGTAACCATTATTGTCAAACTTGGAACCAAGAAGGAACTAACAACTCAAAAAGGCCACATAGTGAGCAGTACTTAAGAATAAGACAACCAGCGCAACTGTAATTATCATACCATGAATATGGAAAGAAATTATAGCAAATAAGGCCATGTTGATGGCCAATCGTATACATATCTTGTTTACCGCATACATTTCATATCAAGGCACGGTAGAGCAGTGAGGCACGGGGTGCTGTAAATGATCTCGCTGGCAATTAATGGTTGGTCCACTGATCAGTGTGGTTATTATCGTGCAATTTACTCCCAAATGATCACTGTACTAGTGATGGTAACAGATGAACACGTCCAATCGAACTGACCTCTCTTATCGATATCCACAAACACCTCCCCTACGTGGCTGGCGCAAGGCAGCTCCTCCTCGCCCCTGGCCTCCTCCCGGCACGCCGCGAACGCCGGGGGCCGGCCCGGGTGACGGCGCGGCGACGACGCGGGGGCGATGGGCACCTGGACGGCGAGGAAGTGGAGCACGCGGCCGTCGGCGGCGTGGAAGACGGGCGCGAGATGGAGCAGCACCCAGTGGGGCGAGCCGTCGCGGCGGTAGTTGAGGATGGCGACCTGGTGGGCGCGCTGGGCGCGCACGGCCTCGCGCACGCCCGAGACGGCGGCGCGGTCGGTGGCGGCGCCCTGGAAGAGGCGCGCGTTGCGGCCGAGCAGCTCGCGGCGCGGGTAGCCCGTGAGCGCGGCGAGGCCCCGGGAGGCGTAGACGATGGGGTGGCCCGGCATGGCCGGGTCCGTGAGCAGGAAGCTCCCACGCAGCTCGTCCAGCTCCTCCAGCACCCACTCCGAGTACCGCGCCGTCAGCGACGCCGCCAGCCGCCGCTCCTCCCCCTCCATCGCCCCGCCGGGAAGGGGCCGGATCGGTGGCGTGATCGGCGCGGGGCGCGGGGGAGGAGGGGGAGGAGAAAAGATCTGCGCGGGTGGAGGGGGGGCCGCGCGGGGCAGGGCTGTAAAATCGCGTGCTCTGTTTGGCCTTTTCGGCTCTGCTCGGGGGAGGCTGGAGGCTGGAGCTCCGTCTCGTCGGCCGGTCGCGAATGCCAGGGGCGTGTGAGGTGAGGCTGGGCGCGCTGACTGTGATGCGTAGCGATGCCGACGCGACGCGATGCGGGAGGGTACGAGGGAGAGGAGTGCGGGTGCTGCAGCAGCTCCGCGGGCGTGCAATGATTGACGGGCGGCGGGGCCGGGATAATGCATGCGGGCGTGGCGATCCGTCCGCGCCTGGGTCGTTGCCGGTGCCAGCCGCATGCTGCAGCCCGTGTGTGTGCGCCTCCGTGGCTCCGTCCCTAAATATAACCTCTACTCATACTATTTTGGGGTTTATTTAATAAAAAGTGAACGTTAATTTGGTCTAGTTGGATTTTTGTTTTTGTCTCTAGTCAAAAAAATTAAGTCTGACCAAGTTTACAAAGAGAGCAATTAATAGTATCTACATTACCAACCCCGCAAAAAAAATCTATATTAGCAAAGAAATGCACGATCAAAATATATTTAATGATATATCTACAGAAGCGCTAAATATCTGATTTCAGATTTTTTTGACGTGGCAAATCTGACTTTTTCACGGTAATTTATATTGGCGCTGTGATCACAAATTTAGTTAGTAAGCATGACAATTTCTTGGTAAAATAAAATCCAAGACGAATTTGCCATGCTCGTCAACTAAACTTGTCATCCTTGATGAACATAATTTGCCATTAAAAATATTCGGTTTGCCATGATAAAAAATCTGACATTAAATTTGTACCCAAGTCCTATCTAAGGTTTGGTCATTAATTTGATTAATAAAAGATTTATAGGTCTCACACATATCTAAACTAAACCAATAAAATATTTGTAATGGTATACCTATTGATGCTGCCTCTATGTTGTTTATAGGTCTCACCCATTTTTTAATAAAATGTTTGCTCACTAATTTGATCAGTAACATATGAGTACAAAAATATACCATTGAAAGCTTCTCTTGAGCATGAATGTAATACTCCCTCAGATCCAAATTAATTGTCGTAACAAAGTTGTACTAGAGCTACCAAAATTAATTTGGATCGGAGGGAGTAACATATTCTTGTGACATATAATTAAAAACTAAAAAGATAGGTTATTGATTTAGTTTCACGGATATTAATATTTTTGTATATAATATAAACGTGGTCAAACTTAAAAAGCTTTGATTTAGAAAAAAAATATGGCTTACATTTTGGGAACGGAGGAGTACCAAATCCGTCCCAGTTCAAAAATGCGTACTGACCAAAAAATAGGGCCTTGTATCGTCGCTCTTGCCACCATTGACGTCTAGTTGCCTATCTATTTGTTGTTTTTTAACACTTTCTTTGATATAAGATGGACTGCTTCTTTTATGAGAGAAAAGACGAGCTGCTCTAGGAGTGGGAGTGCAAATCATGAAGACGGGGCCACATATTCACTGCATTCCAAACTATGAGGTTGTATCTGCACTCAAAACGGAGATAAAGTCATGCGTCGCAAATTTTCCAAAGTTTCGCCATCATCAGGGCATGAGGCTAGTTATAGTGGAGAGTAATTTAGAATAGTGTCGTGTATATAACACTAATCTTTGTTACTATCTTCATAGTGTAAAGTAACATACAAGTAGTATATAGATGATAGCATTTATTACATTATAGACTTATTTTGCTTTGAGTTGCGTTATGTTACAGTAACATATTAGGGCATATATAACGGTGGCATATGGATACATATGCCCCATAACAAAAAGTAATTTGAGGCACCTTTTTTCTCTCCAATGCAAGCTATCACTAGTGGACCTTATTAAGAAATAGAAAATAAAGAGTCTAGTACACATGCATCTTTACTTTTCACTCAACCTTTTCAGCTTTTGTCACAGGACCACACTTTTTCTGTTCAAGCACCCGCCTCCTGGAAAGGATCTCGCTTTCCTATCCGAACCTACTTTACGTCATATCCGATCCTACATGGCATGCGAGGCATCACCTTGGGGCTATGCATTGTACATGCCCATGTACAATGGTGGCATATGGATACATATGCCCCATGATAAAAAGTAATTTGAGGCATCCACATTTATTTTTTCTCTCCAATGCAAGCTACCACTAGTGGGCCTCATTAAGAAATAGAAAATAAAGACTTTAATACACATGCATCTCTACTTTTCATTCCAACCTTTTCAGCTTTTGTCACTAGACCACACTTTTTCTCTTCGAGCACCCGCCTCCTGGAGAGGATCCCGCTTCCTTATCCGAACCTACTTTACGTCATATCTGATCCTACATGGCATGCGAGGCATCACCTTGAGGCTATGCATTGTACACGCCCTTATGTTACTCCAAACACGTCTCTCCTCATTAACTATATGCCATATAAGCAAACTTGTCTTGAAATACGCTATGTTACTTGCTAAGTTATTCCCACTATGACCAGCCTGAGGCGGTCCACTATCAAAATTCAGGCCATGTTTGGTTCATAAGTCTTAGGACTTTTTTTAGTCCCAACTTATAAGTCTCAAGTCCCTAAAAAGTTCCTACCTGTTTGGTTCCTGGGACTTAACATAGACTAAAAGACCATATCACAGCTACAAGTCCCTCCTTGAGAGTCTTATTTCATAAGTCTCAAATGCCCACTTTAAGTCTCTATAAGTCTCTCCTGTTTGGTTTAGATGAGACTTATAGGGACTTTTTAAGTCCCTGGAAACAAACACCCTCTCAATTAGGAGTATGAATAGGCTAGTCATAGTGGGGAGTAACTTAGACTAGTAACATGCATATGTTACTAGTCTATGTTACTACCTTCATAGTGGGGAGTAACATGTATGTGGTATCATGCAAGCCATCATTTATTAAGATGTAGACTCATTTTGCCTCGTGATGTGTTATGTTACAGTAACATATTATGTTACTTCAATCATCTCTCTCCTCATTAAATACATGCCATGTAAGCAAAGTTTTCTTAGAGTGTGCTAGGCTGGTTGTAATGGGGAGTACCATATACTCATATCATGCATATGATACTATTGTATAATACTACCTCCCTAAGGCTGGTCACAATGGGGAGGAACTTAGGAGTAACATCACACACTCCAATACAACTTTGCTTATGTGGCACATATTCAATAAAGAGAGAGGTGCTTGTGGTAACTAGCTAAGTTACCGGAACATCACACACTCCAAGAAACAATGAGTCTATAACCTAATAAATACATCGTTGCATGACACTACATAGATGTTCCTACCCACTATGGAGGTAGTAACATAGTCTAGGGAAGTGTGTAAGTTACTAACTTATGTTCTTGCCCATTGTGACCAGCCTAATGCATAGTATCATATATTAGTATCATGTAATACTCTATTTATTGTCATGCATGACACAAAGTAGCATAACATTTATTATGATATGATATCATGATATGATACTACACCTTCTCTTTCTTCATTTAATACTATGTCACCTCATCAAAATTATCTAGTTGGCATGCATGATACTAGCTACGATATTACCATTACAACCAGCCTTATGTTACTTGCTAAGTTACTCCCACTATGACCAGCCTAACCACCCAAGTCAAGAGTACTTTTATGTTTCCAATGCACTTTAAAGGAGGAAAAAATACTTCTCTCATCATACGGTAATCAAGACCAATAGCAATTTACACATAGTCTTTTTAATTTCTACATGCACTTAGCTCATTGGGGGTTGGGTAATTAAAAAGGAGAGAGATGGTGGCTTGCACTTTTCCAGTGCACTATCAAATCTACACTCTTTTATGGACAAATTTTAAAACTATATGTATACTTTTCACCAGACGGAGGGAGTATATGACCACTCGGTATCCTAAGGCTACTTCTCAGGGAGCAATGCGTTAAATCCATGCACCTCATTGGATCCCCACGACGACCTTGCCTCCTCTCTTATACTCTGGGTGAAGCGTGTGATCAAGGGCTGCTTGGCATCAAACACACGTGCATTGGATGCCTTCTAGGTCCACCATGTCGTGAGGATGATTATGGAGGAAAGGCCATTGCGTTGTCACGGCAGGCTATGAGCCAATGGATGTCGCCCACCATCCGAATAAAGAGTCATCTACGCTTGGTGAGGAGGTGTCGTAGCGCAGCACTAGGTAAGAGTTCCGTGCCGAACATGATTTCTAAAATGTGAAAATAGAAGAAATAAATAGAGATTCATATATGAATACGAAGTGTCATTGCCATGTTTAATACTAGTATATCAGATTGCATGTATGTTTGATTGTGCACAGAAAGACAAGGATTCTTCACATAAGTTTTAAAGTGGATTTTTTTCTGTGAATCTAGTACAAAATGAAATGAATTAAACAAGGATTGTGCAAATTTGCAATCCTATATGGATCAGACAATGCATCCAGGGGAAAAAAATCTCAATGAATAAAATTCTTTAAAATCTCGTTTAGTAGTAATAATTATTTGAATCAAAGAGGTCTTTGTTGGTGCGGACGCACGGCCGCGGGCAGCCGCCGCTCATACCCTACACCTCGTGCTAGGGTTTCTTCTGCCTCCCGCCGGTGTCGTCGCTGGTCTATCTCGTCTCCTGTGGTCTTAGGACTATGGATGCGCGGTGGATCCCGGCCCTTGCCGGTGGGAGGGCTCCGCTTTTTATAGTTTTTTTAGTTCTGTTAGGGTTTGTGTCCTTTTCAGAGATGCGAGGCGGAGGCGGCTCTCTGTAGATGAAATAAGGTCCTCCCCGTCTAGCCCCCGTTTTCGATGGTGTGTGTTTCTAGCATCGTCGAAGGGCGTGTGGGGGTTTGTCTCCGGCGAATCACATGGGATTCGGTCGGCGTTTGTCTTCGGTGGATCCACGTGGATCCGGTCTTCGTTCGTTTGTGTTCGTGTGTCTACAAGTTGGATAGTTCCGATCTACGCTTCTCTTCATCCGCGGCGGTTGCTGTTCTGGTGCGCTAGTCCTATGGGGCATTAGCACGACGACTTCCTGACTGTCTACTATAACAAAATTTGCCCCGCTCCGAAGAGGGGGAGGGGGGTGATGACGGCGGCGCGTTTTCGGCTCGCTCCAGTGCTTGTAGTCGTCGCTAGGTGGTTTATGAACCTGGATGTAATCTTTAATTCTGATGTTTTTTATACTACCTTGAGAGTTGATGAATAGATTTAAAGTTCTTTTTAAAAAAAAGTCATTGTTGGGGCGGCCGAGCGTAGTGTCATCAGCATGTAGGAAGAATACAAATCGTTGGTGGAGCACGCACGCACACGCACGGCTGGTGGCGCGGAGCGAAAATTCCGGTTCTTCGCTCAGCGGACGTGGCGGATAGGAGCTACACGTCTCGCCATGGCCCGCGCTCTGCGGCCCAGCGCGCCCACCCAGGTCGGCGTCTGTTCATTTTTCTGACTGGTCAGGTCGGCGTCTGTTCTGTTGGCGCGGCTTGAGTTTCTGTGTGCGCAGTCCTGCTGTTTCCTGTGTGCGCCCGCCAGCACCTGGCCGCTGCGGGACGAAAGGCGCCTCACGTCCCTGGACTCGCAACGTGGTGTCTCGCGGCTTCCACACTACTACGGCTGAGCAAGCGGAGGCCGGCGAGGCTGACGAGCGGTTGGGTTGCATCCGCGCCGGACAGGCCTCGAGGAGCACCAGCCTGGCGAGCGGCGGGATTGCTGTCTACCCGGTGCACGGGATGGACTCGCGGACAGGTTCCAACTTGCGAGCGCGCCGGAGAAGTCGGCGGCTAGTCGGAAGCCGGCGAGCGCCCGCAACGTCGCCAGCGAGGAGCAGTTGTGCGTGTGCACGTACGCGTGCACGCATACCTGTGCTGAGCTAGGTAGCGTATGTATGCCGTATGCTGCCTACGATCGAGCAGCGCCCCTGAAAAGAAAACTACCGACCGGCCACGCACCATCCATGGACTTCGATTTGCTTCCTACTAACTGCTTCCTAGAATAGAATCACGCCTGATCTCCTCCGTGTAAACAAATCTGGAAGTTTTGAAAATATTTTTGGTAAATTGTGATCTTTCCTACCGAATAATCTACTCCATTTATTCCAAAACATAGTGCGCCCGCGCTTCCCAATGTCCAACTTTAATCATAAATTTAACCAACGAGACCAACTGCGGCGGGAGAAAAAATTATATAATTGTAAACTTCTTTCGAATACGAATTCACTGATATAATTTTTGCTCCCGCCGCAATCGGTCTTGGTAATTAAATTTACGATCAAAATTGAAGCATGAGGATATAGGAAGCACTACATTGTGGAATGGAGGGAGTATAAAATTAATTGTGATTTATTATCTAAGATCTATTTTTCGCAATGGAGACATGTTTTTGTTCTTTTTGGCCATAGGTATGTGCTTTTTTTAACATCAGTACAGACACAAGAGCTCATATACACACGCATACACTCACCCCTATGAACGCACACATGCACACCCTACCCCTATGAGCATCTCCGAAAGACTGAGACTCTCACTAAATGCGCAATCCTGAAATAAATTCAGAAATAAATGCGAACACCAGGATTTGAACTCTAATGGGCCGGGGATACCACAGTCTTTCTAACCATCCGACCACAGATTGGTTTGCATCATAGGTATGTACTGGAAACAAAGAAGCTTGGCATGAATCTTTTTTTTAAGGGAAGCTTGGCATGAATCTGGTGGAGCAACTATCATAAGTTAACTATCATGGATGAAGCACAACTAAAGTCGGACCGAAAGAAGCATCACTCGCAAATGGTTGAAGCTCATAGATGCAATGATTCCCGTTCAGTCTTCAGCTCCCTCCTCCTCCCTAGCCCCTTCCACAAATTTGAGCTGTCCTTCCCTAGCGCTCCCTGTGGGAGTCCTGGATTAGGGGGTCTCCGGACAGCCGGACTATCTCCATTGGCCGGACTGTTAGACTATGAAGATACATGATTGAAGACTTCGTCTTGTGTTCGGATGGGACTCTACTTGGCGTGGAAGGCAAGCTAGGCAATACGGATATGTGTATCTCCTCCTTTGTAACCGACCTTGTGTAACTCTAATCTCTCCGGTGTCTATATAAACCGAAGGGTTTTAGTCTGTAGGACAACATACAATCATACCATAGGCTAGCTTCTAGGGTTTAGCCTCTCTGATCTCGTGGTAGATCTACTCTTGTACTACCCATATCATCAATATTAATCAAGCAGGATGTAGGGTTTTACCTCCATCAAGAGGGCCCGAACCTGGGTAAAACATTGTGTCCCCTGCCTCCTGTTACCATCCGCCTTAGACGCACAATTCGGGACCCCCTACCCGAGATCCGTCGGTTTTGACACCGACATTGGTGCTTTTATTGAGAGTTCCTCTGTGTCGTCGCCGTTAGGCTTGATGGCCCCTACTATCATCGATAGCGATGCAATCCAGGGTGAGACTTTTCTCTCCGGACAGATCTTCGTGTTCGGCGGCTTTGCACTGCGGGCCAATTCGCTTGGCCATCTGGAGCAGATCGAAAGTTACGCCCCTGGCCACCAGGTCAGGTTTGGAAGCTTAAACTACACGGCCAATATCCGTGGAGACTTGATTTTCGACGGACTCGAGCCTCTGCCTTGTGCGTCACGCGGTCACGATGAGTACGATTTAGCTCTACCATCGGACAGTGTTCAGGAGATCGCACATGCAGCCGCTCCGACCCTCAGTTCGGAGCCAGTTGTGCCGTCCATGGACAGGTGGATGGACCCCGCCACGGAGGCCTTACCCTCAGCGGCGATCGAGCCAAACATCGACCTTACCTTGCACAAGAGTCGTGTTGTTAAACTGCCGGATCCTTCTCCGGCCACGGACTCCAAGCCGCCTGCACCCGTTCCTATCGAATCCGGTTGGGCGCCGATCATGGAGTTTACCTCCGCGGATATTTTTCAGCACTTGCCCTTTGGCGACATACTGAACTCATTAAGGTCTATCTCCTTGTCAGGAGGATCCTGGCCGAACTATGTCCGGCAGGACTGGGATACGGACGACGAAGAAATTCGCGGCCCACCCACCACCCACTTAATAGCCACTGTTGATGACTTAACCGACATGCTCGACTCCGACTCCGAATACATCGACGGCATGGACGATGATGCAGGAGACGAACAGGAACCACTGCCCCCAGGGCACTGGACGCCCACTTCACCACATGACGTATACATGATGGACACACCAAAGGAAAATGACGATGAGGAACGGAAGGACGCAACGAAGGGTTGTTCCCTCGAGAAACAGTCAAAACGGTGGCGTAAGCGCCGCCCCAAATCCCGCCTCGACAGAAACAACGATCATACAGACCCAACGTTAGAGCAGGGGGAACCATTGCCAGACCACGGCAACACGGAGAATCAAGCCGAACAACCCAACTCTGTCAAAGATCTTAGTCCAGATGACGTCACACCGGACGGACACCCGGAGCAACAGACTGCCCATCAAAGGCTCGCTGCCACCGTGAGGAGTCTAAAAAAACAGAAGCAAAGGCTCAAAGCTGCGCAAGACACACTCCAAATCAGATGGAGCAAAGTACTCAACACAGCAGCAAAGTACGGCGGTAATCGCCCCACCAAGAGCTATCCGAAGCGGAAGTTGCTACCTGAATTTGATGAGGAGGCCTTCGATCCCCCACAACCAAAAATCAAAACAACCATCTGGCCGGATAGGCGACCTCACGGCCAACATAATGCGGCAAACAACGCCGCACATAAGCCAATACGCGATCCACCTGAGGACTCGCATCAAAAGGACGGCACAACCAGATCCATCTATGGACCATGTAAGCGCGCTCCAGCATACAACGCAACACAACAAATATCCGAAGAACGCGGTACACCCGGATACAGGGGTGCCGCACACCCCCTATGTTTCACCGATGAGGTGCTGGATCATGAATTTCCAGAGAGATTCAAACCGGTAAATATAGAGGCATATAACGGAACAACAGGCCCTGGTGTCTGGATTGAGGATTATATCCTCCATATCCATATGGCTCGAGGAGATGACCTCCACGCCATTAAGAATTTACCCCTCAAACTCAAAGGGCCAGCTCGGCACTGGCTTAAAAGCCTCCCCGAAAGTTCCATTGGAAGCTGGGAAGAGCTCGAAGATGCTTTTCGGGCAAATTTTCAGGGGACTTACGTCCGACCTCCGGACGCGGACGATTTGAGTCATATAACTCAACAGCCCGGAGAGTCAGCCCGAAAGCTTTGGAACAGGTTCCTTACTAAAAAGAACCAGATAGTTGACTGTCCAGACGCTGAAGCCTTGGCAGCTTTTAAGCATAGGGTCCGTGACGAATGGCTTGCCAGACACCTCGGCCAAGAAAAGCCGAGAACAATGGCAGCATTAACAAGCCTCATGACCCGCTTTTGTGCGGGCGAGGATAGCTGGCTAGCCAGATGCAGCATCAACGATCCCAGTACATCCGAAGTTAGAGATGGAAACGGGAAATCACGGCGCAACAACAATAACAAATGCCGGAATAAAGAAGACGGCACGAAGAGCACAATAGTAAATGCCGGATTCAAAAGCTCTCGGCCAAGTCAGCAAAAGCCACCCTCTAAAGGTGCCAGAGACGAACTGTCCAGCCTAAAAAAATTCTGGACCAAGTATGTCAGATCCATAGCACCCCCTGTAAACCCGCTAATCATACCCACAGAGAATGTTGGGTCTTCAAGCAGTCCGACAAGCTCAACGCCGTACACAAGGGGGAGGATACACCAAGCGAAGACGAGGATGAGCCTCCCAAGCAAGACATTGGGGAACAAAAGAAGTTTCCACCAGAAGTCAAAATAGTCAACGTATTACACGTGATCAAGGGAATAAACAAAGCGGCACTCCCAGAAAAATATGCCCAAAGGCCTATCACCGCGAAGTCCTGCCACTGGTCGTCTCAACCGATCACTTTCGACCATCGTGATTACTTAGCAAGTATCCGGTGTGCAGGATGGGATGCCCTGGTATTAGACCCAATAATTGACGAACACCACTTTACACGAGTCCTGATGGACGGTGGCAGTAGTTTAAACCTGATATACCAGGATACAATCCGCGAAATGGGGATAGATCCAACGAAAATTTGCCATAGCAACACTACCTTTAAAGGAGTGCCAGGCCCAGGGGCTCATTGCACGGGCTCCCTGCTACTAGAGGTTATATTCGGCTTCCCTGATAACTTCCATAGTGAACATTTAACCTTCCACATTGCTCCGTTCCAAGGTGGCTATCAAGCACTACTTGGACGCGAAGCTTTCGCTCGCTTTAATGCAATACCGCATTATGCTTCCCTCACACTAAAGATGCCCGGTCCACATGGCATCATTACAGTGAATGGAAATATTAAGCGATATTTGCGTGCCAAAGAGAGTGCGACTGCCTTGGCAGCCGCACACTAAAAACGGCCTCACCAACTAAAGCATTTGATAGGTCGTCAAGACCACGGACACGGTTAGACGAGTCCGGCGCAGCTATATGTAATTCATACCGAATTGATGGCCACACCCCTATTACAAATACAAGGGGCTCAAAGCGTGCAGACAAGTGGCATTTTTACTCATCTTTAATTATACATGGTTTCTTTAAAAACTATCTTTCTGCACGACAACTTTTCACCTAAGTTCCTCTCTTTTACAGATGACTACCGTGCTACACCCGTCCATGATACGGCACAACGGAGACACATGCGCAGACGTGCAGCAGGGACCCGCTCCAAGGATTCTTTTTAGATTAAGACCCTGCGTAAACCTTTTTTACTGTCTCTTGTTGATACACATCCCTCAGATTCTCAAATACAATTGAGAAGGATGCTCACGTCTTGGCATGTGGCCACGTCAGAATAAACGCCCGTACCTGGACACAAGGGGCTTCTTACAAAGGGCACTATTTAGGCCCGGTTTATACCATAAAGACCGAATACCTTAGGGAGTGTTCGGCGTCGCGAGTTTGGCCTTATATGCATTAGCTCCGAACCATGTCTTTGGTCAAATGTTGGGTTTGCCCGGCTCCTGTGTTTTGGTGCCTTACGTTCCGTTCTATCGGCTAAGGCAGCACCAGGAGAACTACTGCGATTGTGCCCTGGTTCGTCCGGACGAGCACCTCAGTAGAGAAAGCCGAAAACTGACTGTCATGATATAGCGCGAGACTGGTCAACCACTCGATGACCTATCGGAATGTTAGAATTCCTCTACTTTAACGAAGGGCCGTTTCCCGGCCAGGCATATACGCACCCTGATTTTGGGAGAGTGCGGAGCCACCAGGGGCTATATAGTAGCCCCACCATCAAACTCCTATGGCTAAGTGAAAGTGTTAAATCATCATAGTCCGGTTGCCTCGTTCGCTGCGCTATCACCTCCTTAATAGGACCAAGACGTTGGGTCAAGTGTGAACACACGTTTTCTGCGAACACCTCCGCATTATATGCGTGGGGGTTGAAGCCGACGACTGCAATTCAGGTTATATACATATATACATAAACGGCCGCACAAGAGGCATCATATTACTTTCCGGCAAAAGTATAAATACGGCCTTACTACATTTCATAAAAACATTGTGCTTACAATGGGAATACATGTCACTCAAACATAATATTCTTCGAGCACTGGGACTCTATCAAACGAGCACCCTCAAGAACCTCTTCAAAATAGTGCTCGACAGCTACTCGGGCTATGGCCGAACCTTGCGCCGTAACTGTGGTAGCATCCATCTCCGCCCAGTATGCCTTGACACGGGCAAAGGCCATCCACGAGCCTTCTATGCACGCTGACCTCTTCATCGCATTGATGCGCGACACCGCACCAACGAACTGCTGCACTAAGCTGAAATAGTTGTTCGACTTCGGCTTCTCCGGCCACAAATGATCTACGATGAACCTCATGGCAAGTCTGGACAACCTATTAAGTTCGGCCCATTCGGCTAGCTGATCAGTCAAGGGAAGCGGACGCTCTAGAACGTTAAATTGCGACCAGAACAGCTTGTCCACTTCATGATCTGTCTGATCTCGGAAGTATTCGACCGCATCGACAACGCTTGCTGCCAAGTCCATATATGCGTCTGCCGAACTCCACAGCCGATCCAGAGGGGCATCCGCGGATCTTCGAACTTCCTCTGCAGCAGAAAGGGCTTCCCAGCCGCAATATCCCCGGCTTCGCGCAGCTCCTCCTTCTTCGCCCTCATGGCAGAGCGAGTGTCTTTGGTCACCATCGTGGCCTTTTCAAGGTCCGCCGCCTTCACTCGGTTCTCCTTTTCAAGGAACTGGCAACGGTCGGCAGTGTCTTTTAATTCTACGGCCATCTTGGCCATCTTCTCTTTGCTTTCACAATGTGCGGCCTTCTCGGCTCTTAACTCTTCGGCCGCCTTCAAAGCAGCCGCATTACTAACTCTTGCTTGTTCCTTGGCTCAGGCAAGTTCCGCCTGAAGGGTCTCCATGGTGGCAGCTCCGTCTGCAGTCACAACATATTAAAGATACTGGCATCACGCTACTCTTACTATGTGATGTTGACCGGAAAAACATTACTTACCCTGTGCCTCGTCAAGCCGCTTGTTAACAAGCTCGATGTCGGCATCTGCCGCATCCAGTTACCGCTTTAGTTCGGCAAACTCATTAGTCCGGCCAGCCACCGGAGCTCCCATCACCTGCACATAAAGCGGTATGATTATTACCGGGGACTACGATCCTCTGTTCGTCGCCATTCTCGACGACGACCACAGTCTCAGGGGCTACTATCTACACAGGGCACACCTAAAATGTGTGGTACTATCAAAAAGTATATCATTTCACGTACCTCAAAGCCCGTCAGTAGACTCATAAAGGCTTCATGCAATCCGCTTTCGGCGGACGAAATTCTTTCCATCACCGTACCCATCAACGTACGGTGTTCTTCTGATATGGCCGCTCGCTCCAACAGCTCCTTCAGTACGTCCGACCGCATACCAGACGGTGTCGGACTCTTTTGTTTGCTCTCTCCAAGAGCCGGACGCTGGGGACTTCGGGTGACTATAGGATTATCTTCTGGCCTCACCGGATCCGGAGAGGCCCTCCGCGACGACACTTCAAGGTCGCCCGCTTCTTGAGCGGGGGAGTCCGGGGGAGGCATTTCGCTCTCTATCATCTCCGAAAGAAGATCCCCTGAAGACGAGCTCTGCTGAGAAGGGCTAAGATCCGAACTGCAAGATAAACGCTTCGGTTATTTTCCTCAGAGGTAAGGTAGTATATCTCCACTATTAAAGTACTTTCTGATTACTTACATCTCGTTGGAGGGCTGATCCTCGCGCGGACTTTGTGCGGCAAAAGCACCCTCCAAGGCAGGACCCTCTAGTGGAGACTTCTTCTCCCGTTTGGAAGCCTCGGTTTCCAGATCTTCAAAGGCAGTCCTCTTCCTTCACCAAAGTGAGAGAAGGTCGGATTCTTCTCCTTGGTTATCCTCCTTCACGGAGGTGCTCATTCCTTTGGTTGGAATTGGTAGCGATGGGGGCCCGCTTTTGACCTCATTTTCCCCCTTTATCTTCCTTTGAGGGCTCCGGGCAAGGTGCTAGCTCAAGCATCTTTTCCAACACCGGATTCTCCAAACCCTCAAGAAGGGGGGCCGAACACCGAATCATCTTCTCCTTTGTTAGCCAGTCCTAGTCAAAGAGCGATTTCTCAGAATGACGTCATGATAAATAAACGACGGTGTGTTTGGCTAAAGGATTACTCACTTGGTCGGCGGTACGGTTGCTGCTCAGGCCCACGTCCTCGGTAGTATCCAGACACTCTATTTGGGGTTCGAAGAATGATTTGTACATCTCCTCGTGTGTGAGGCCGAGGAAATTCTGAATAGTACGCGACCCTTCTGGGTTGAACTCCCACATGCGGAGGGGCCGGCGTTTGCAAGGCTGGACTCGACGAATCAGCATGACTTGCGCCACCATAACCAGACTGAAATCTCCTTCGAAGAGATCGCGAATGCGGCTCTGCAGTATAGGCACGTCCTTGGCTGGACCCCAGCTCGGTCCTCTGCTAATCCATGACATCAGTTGTGGTGGAGGGCCTGAGCGGAAAGCAGGGGCAACCACCCACTTGGCACTTCTAGGAGCTGTGATGTAAAACCACTCCTATTGCCATAATCTGGACGCCTCTGGAAAGGAACCTTTGGGCCACGGAGCTCCTGCTATCTTGCTTATTAATGCGCCTCCGCACTCTGCATACTGCCCCTCGACCATCTTCGGCTTCACGTCAAAGGTCTTGAGCTACAGGCCGAAGTGAGGGGTAATGCGGAGGAAGGCCTCACACACGACAATGAATGTGAAGATGTGGAGAAAGGAGTCCGGGGCTAGATCGTGGAAATCTAGCTCGTAATAGAACATCAAACCCCTAACAAAGGGATCCAGGGTGAGGCCTAGACCTCGGAGGAAGTGGGAGATGAACACAACGTTCTCGTTGGGTTCAGGAGTAGGGACGACCTGCCCTCGGGTAGGCAGCCGATGTGAAACCTCGGCGGTCAGGTATCTGGCCTCCCTCAACTTCTTGATATCCTCTTCCGTAACGGAGGAGGGCATCCACCGGCCTTGAAGGCTAGATCCGAACATGATTGAAGGTCCGAAGCACCTGACCTGGGCTTTGGGTGTTAGAACTCGAGGCGGGGGAAGGATTCGTTTGAGCACGGGAGGGAAAAAAGTAAAAGCCTTGTCCCTTTATAAAGAGGGTGAATATCAAGCGTCCTCTCCATAGCCGTTTGGGACTTGCCTATAATCTAGGAGTCCTAGACACGGTTGGGTTACCCACGACCGTATTGATGAGAATCCCGTAATTAGGGGGACACGATCTCTGCTTTGACAAGATGTGTCAAAAAACTGCCTCGCGTTATGTGCGGGGCTAGTTAATGGAAATGGTTCGAATAATCACCGGGCCATGACGTAATGTCGTGTTGCTAAAACAAGTCAGCAAATTGGATTTGTGGAAATATTATTCTCTCTACGGTGGTATGTGGAACTTATTTTGCAGGGTCGGACACTATCCTTATGTTCGGATTCTTCCGTGGTATATTCGGAGGAGGAACCCGCCTTGCAATGCCGAAGACAATACTGCGCGCCGGACTCATCATCATTGAAAGCCTGGTTCAGGGGCTACTATGGGAGTCCTGGATTAGGGGGTCTCCGGACAGCCGGACTATCTCCATTGGCCGGACTGTTAGACTATGAAGATACAGGATTGAAGACTTCGTCTCGTGTCCGGATGGGACCCTACTTGGCGTGGAAGGCAAGCTAGGCAATACGGATATGTGTATCTCCTCCTTTGTAACCGACCTTGTGTAACCCTAACCTCTCCGGTGTCTATATAAATCGAAGGGTTTTAGTCCATAGGACAACATACAATCATACCATAGGCTAGCTTCTAGGGTTTAGCCTCTTTGATCTCGTGGTAGATCTACTCTTGTACTACCCATATCATCAATATTAATCAAGCAGGACGTAGGGTTTTACCTCCATCAAGAGGGCCCGAACCTGGGTAAAACATTGTGTCCCCTGCCTCCTGTTACCATCCGCCTTAGATGCACAGTTCGGGACCCCCTACCCAAGATCCGCCGGTTTTGACACCAACACTCCCCCTTCCCCGCCGTGCGCTACTCCGGCGCCGGCGTCCACATACCCGCCGCTAGCCACTCCGGCTCCGGAGGCCACGCTCCCGCCGTCGGCCACCCAGGCAACGGCGGCCACCCCGGGGGTTGCCCTCGTCTCGTCTCGTCGCGGCTGCCAGATATGCCCCTCATGGCGGCCAACCCGCGCTCTGCCTCCTCTTCGTGCCATGGGGAGCGCCCCGTGGTTTCCGGCCTCGGCCTCTCCTTTGTGACGGAGGGCTCGGCTGCGGCGGATGTCGGTGGTGGTCTCATGGATGCCCCGGTGAGGGAGATGGTGGTGGACCCTTTGGCTGCTTCCTCTCGCCGCATCGTGCCATGGCAGGAGGCTCCGACGTCAAAGCGCACCCTCTAGAAGCGCCGCCGGGAGGCTAGGCTGCCAGTGGTGGACTCACGTCGGGTCTCGCCGGGTCGCGGAGAGGTTTCGCCGGAGATGAGGGATCGTTGTTTCAAGTGTTTGGAGAAAGGTCACTTTTTGAAGGATTGCACCAATCAGGTTGTCTGCCTCCGCTGTGGCTTGCCCGGCCATGTCGCCAGCCAATGCAAGCACCCTCGCAGTCCTTCGCCGGTGGAGGATCTCTGGCGCGACGTTGCGGCCAAGGTCGCTCGGAGGGCGGTGGCCCCCGTGGGTGATGCTGCTTTGGGTTCCTCCAGTGGTGGCGATGGCGTGCCGACGTCTGTCAGGCCGTCCCCTAGGCTCTTGTCAGGGGTGGCTCCGCCGGCGGACTGGCCACGATTAGCGCCCCCGCGTCTCTCGGTTGTGGAGGATCTAGACATGGTGCCAGCAGATCTTTGTGTGGTCAGGAGAACTCGCGCGGTGGTGCACCTTGAGGAAAGGTTGCGGCATGCCATGGTGGTGTACATCGGTGGTGATCGTTCGAAGCTCTCGCCGGAGTTGGTTTTACTTGCGCTGCGGGATAGATTGGGGATTCCTGCTGAGAGAGTTTCGGTGCACAAGTTTCTCCCTAAGGATTTCCTGGTGGTGTTTGCGAGGAAGGAAGACCGCATTCGCGTCGGGCTGCAACCTGTGCTCGAGTTTCAGGGAAAGAGACTGTCTTTCCGGCAATGGATCCGGCAGAATCAGGCAGTGTTTGTGGCGCTTCGGACCAGAGTTTGCTTGGAGCTGGAGGGCATTCCTCCGCACGCATGGGAGCTGGAGGTGGTAGAGAGTCTGCTTGGGGGTCTTGTTTCATCGAGTCGGTGGTGCCGGAGACTTCACCGAGGTCGGATTTGGCGTCCTTCAAGCTGCTTGCCTGGATGGCAGACCCTGACTCAATTCGCACCCGCAAGTGGCTGGCGGTGCCGGAGCTGGAGGAGCAGAGAGATGTCTACTAGCCCAAGACGTTGCAGTATCGAGTGTTGATTCACCTCAACTCGGTTACTTCCTTCCCGAACGGCGAGGAGCCTTGGTTCTTGCGGGGTGGATCGTCGGGGAGCGGCCAGAGTGGCTTGTCGGACTCAGACTTTGACATGGGAGGGGGTGAGACGACCCGTCGCTGTGCCTAGCACTTTGGTGTTCGTGATGTCCGTGGGGATAACGCGTCTGGTGGAGCCCCTGCTTCGGCTGGCCGAAGTTACGCCGGTGTGGTGCTTGAGGGTTAGGAGAGGGAGGAGTGGAGGATCCCCCCATGGCGACAGTGCGTCAGGTGGGGCGGGAGAGAGGGCAAAACCACGGTTCAGGATAGGCTGACGCGTCGTCACTTAGCTTTTGACCGTCTAGGTGGGGCCGAAGCTCGTGCAAGGAAGACCGAGTTGGCGAATAATTCAAATGCTCAAGGCAGCACAGGGCGGGGATTATTGATTCAGGAGCAGAGGTCGAGGCCAGTGCAGCCTATCCAGGAGCCATTGTTGGATGCGATGGATCAGCTAGTGATTGGGCAGGAGAGTGCGCAGCTGGTGGGCCCTGTGGCGGCATCTGCGACAGCACTGGCTGCGGAGCCCGAGGCGATACAGACTGTCCACAGGGCTGACGAGCAGGTGTTGCCAGTTCGGTCTGATCAGAGGGCGATCCGGTCGGTGGAAGCACAGTCTGTGGTGGCTGTGCTGCCATTGGCTGCGCCCCTTGTCGATTGCGTGCAGGACGAGGTGACGGCCATAGAGGATCCGGATGCCACAGCTGTAGAGGTGGAGCGAGCTGCGTCTGCGCAGGTGGGTGGGGACAAAGGGTATCCCGAGGCGATGTCGACTAACGCAGGGGATCCGGTGCGGGCAATCATTGAGGAAGAATCCCCCACATCCGTGGACGCGCAAGTACAAGTGGCGAGCCAGGATTCGTTGGTACCCATGCCGGTCATGCAGGACGTCGATTTGGCCATGCAAATGCGGGGCCCACTGGCAGAGACGGAATGACTCCTCAGGAGTCGATTGTGTTCGGGAAATTGAAGTGGTTTTGCAACGCACTCGTGAAGAAGCTTGCGCTGCCGTTACTTTTGGAGGTGCGGTCCACATTGAGGCCGGACGCCGAGCCATTCACACCGCGTAGAGCAACGCGAAGCACCAAGAGAGCTCCTGCTTCCAGGAGCAAGGCAACCCAGACCGAGAACGTACTCATGCGAGCATTGGGTATTGTTCCAGAGGACTTGGAGGGCAATGATGATCATATCACGGAGCTGGCAGATCTATTTGAGTCACCTTTGAGGGAGCAACACATCAGGGTGATTGCGGCGATGTTCGGAAAGGAAGTGCCACCGATGCAATAAATGAGTGCGGGCACAATGGTGGTGGTTGGGGCGGCTTGATGCATCCCTTTGTGGGTGTGCTGGGTGGATCCATTTGGTCTCATGGATTGGAACCCTCAAGTGCTATGTTGGAACGTGCGGGGGCTTAACAACATGTCCAAAAGGAATGCTGTGAGGGATTTTATCAGTGAAGCCAAGGTTAACTTGGTGTGTCTTCAAGAGACTAAACTCGATGTAATTGATGCTTTTGTGGTTATGTAATGCATAGAGCCATCCTTTGATGGCTTCGCTTACTTGCCGGCGATGGATACTCGGGGTGGCATTCTTGTAGGGTGGGACACTTCCGTTTTGATGTTGGATAACTTCATCTTCGATAACTTCGCCCTCACGGGACAGGTGCACAATAAGGATGGGTGGGATTTGTGGCTTATGGTGGTATATGGCCCCCAGGGCGATGAGCTCAAGACTCAATTTTTGGTGGAACTCCAACATAGACGTGACTTGTGCCCGGGACCGTGGATGGTGTTAGGGGATTTCAACATGATCCTTAATGCCAATGAGAAGAACAACGTGAATCTCAACCGTAATATGATGAGGAGGTTTAGGACGTTTGTGGAGAACAACGAGCTCAAGGAGATTTTCATGCATGGGAGGCGTTTTACTTAGTCTAATGAGAGGGAGCAGGTGGTGATGACCAAGATTGACAGGGTTCTCGTCTCGGTGGAGTGGGAGTTGCACTTTCCGGATGTTCTTCTTCAAGCGTTATCCACGAACATTTCGGACCACGCACCGCTCCATCTTTCCACATCGGCACCTTTCTGTGCCAAGAGAAGGTTTAGATTTGAGCTATACTGGACTCGGTTGGAGGGATTCGAGCACGCGGTAAAGGATGCTTGGGTGTGCGACGAAGCAATTGCTGATCCTTTCAAACGACTTGATGCGCTGCTCAGGAACACCGCCGTGGCTTTGCAAGCTTGGGGACAGAGGAAATCCGGTAATATCAAGGTCCAGTTGGCGATAGCGAACTATGTCATTCTTCAGTTGGATAGGGCTATGGAGGACCATGGTTTGACGATGGAAGAACGATGGTTGCGACGCATGCTTAAGAGGATGGTGCTGGGCTTGGCCTCCCTCCAGAACACAATAGAGCGGCAACGGTCGTGCCTCCATTGGACTAGGGAAGGGGATGCAAATACTAAACTCTTCCAAGCGGTGGCGAATGGCCGGAGGACAAAAAAATTCATCCCACATCTGAGGCACAATGTTGAGTTGATCACGGACCAAGTGAGGAAGGAAGAGCTCTTCATAGATGCTTATGCGAACCTGTTGGGACGTGCGTCGACGCGGGAGGCTAATGTGAACCTTCAGTTCCTGGAGATGGAGGAGCACGAGCTCTCGGAGCTGGATGCCATTTTCACGGAGGAGGAAGTTTGGAACACCATCAAGGAGATGCCGTCGGATAGGGCTCCGGGGCCGGATGGATTTATAAACACTTTCTACCAAAAGGCTTGGCATATCATTAAGCAGGATGTGATGGCGGTGTTCCTTAAACTTTATGTGGGTGATGGACAGGGGTTTGGCAGGCTCAACTGGGCACACATTGTGCTCATCCCCAAAAAGTCTGACGCCAAGGAATTATGATATTATAGGCCGATCAGCCTCACCCATAATGCGGCTAAGATTTTTGCCAAAATGTTGGCGAATAGGGCTCGGAGGAGGATGAAGGATATTGTGACGGTCAATCAATCGACTTTTATTTGTGGGAGGCATTTACATGATAACTTTCTTTTGGTAAGACAAGTTGTGAGAAAGATCCATGTGAGGAAGGAGGCGGATGTTTTCCTCAAGTTGGACATATCACGCGCGTTTGACTCGCTCGCTTGGCCGTTTATTTTTTAGGTGATGAGAAGTAAGGGCTTTGGAAAAAATGGTGCGAGTGGATTGGCATCCTACTCAGGACTTCTAACACCAAAGTGCTCGTGAATGGTGTGCCCGGCCGAAGTTTCATCCATGTCAAAGGTTTGAGGCAAGGAGATCCAGTTTCACCCTTGTTGTTTGTGATTGCTATGGACGTTCTCTCCAAGATCATGGTGAAGGCCGTGAATTTGGGAGTGATCAGTTCTTTCTCGGGCATAGCGGCACACCAATCAGTCTCAATATATTCTGATGACGTTGCCCTATTTGTTAAACCAAGGGAGCCGGATCTCAACTTCGTCACCGCTGCTCTTAAGGCGTTTGGTGACGCGTCGGGCTTGAGAGTGAACTACAACAAATCACTTGCGGTCATGATCCATGGGTGTGAGGAAGACAGGAACCGGGTGGAGTTGATGCTTAGATGCCGCATAGGGAACTTCCCATGTAAATATCTTGGTTTGCAACTGGCTATTCGGCAGCTGACTAGAGCGGAATGGCAACCCTTGCTGGATCGTGCTAAGGGTTTTGCCCCGGCATGGCAGAGAGGGCTATTGCATCGTCCCGGTAGGCTCGTGTTGGTGAAGTCGGTGATAGCTGCAAAACCAATACATCACTTCATGATTGACGATGCTCCGCTCTGGGTATTCGAAGGAATTGAGCAGTGGATGCGTGGTTTCTTTTGGGCGGGCAAAAACAAGGCTAACGAAGGCCAATGCCTAGTTGCCTGGAACTTGGTTTGTAAGCCAACCTGGCTCGGTGGCCTCGGTGTGCGGGACCTGCGGCTCCAAAGCCTGGCTCTACGAGTTCATTGGGAGTGGCTTCGATGTACTGAACCTGTGAGGCCGTGGCAAGGGCTTTCAATGCCCGTGGACAGAGATGTGTTTGACAGTCTAGTTCATATCGTAGTAGGTAGGGGAGACAAGGTGTTGTTCTAGAGGGATAGACGGATCCACGACTTTGCTATTAAGGACATTGCACCGCTTCTACATGCTCAGTGGACACGTGCATTGTTAACAGGAGGACGATGCAGGAGGGGCTGACCAATGGCAGGTGGATTCATGACCTAACCGGGGAGCTGAACTTTGGGAGCCACCTGCAACTCTTGCATCTCAACTTGGCAGTAAGCACGGTCATTCGGGACCCGAATAGTGATGATCTGTTCTCTTGGGCGGCGGACCCGTCTGGCCGCTACACCGCTCGGTCCACCTATCACAGATTATGTCTTCGAGCGGAGAGGGTGCCGTATGCCTCTTGCATTTGGAAAAGTTGGGTGCTCCTCAAGTGTAAACTATTTGCATGGCTGGCGGTGCAGCATCGTATTTGGACGTCGGATAGGAGAGCGAGGCACGGCTGGCAGGAGGAGCCCTCGGCCTGCTATACGTGTCTCCAAGAGGAAGACAATGCGGAGCACATCTTGGTGCAGTGTGTGTATGCCAGAGAAGTGTGGCACTATATCTGGGACACGCTTGGTCTGCCGGGCCACATCCCGGAGCCGCAGGACACCTTGTTGGACTGGTGGCTTGCGGGTAGGAGCTTCTTTAGGAAGAGTGGGAAGCGAGGCTTTGACACTTTAGTTATCGCCACAATCTGAGCACTCTGGAAGCAACGAAACGCGAGAATTTTCAACAGGATTAGCCAACAACTGCAGGCGCATGGCCTGTCCATTGCCATTTTGGATGAGCTCAAGGAATGGAAGGCGGCGGGACTAGGTGGAGGAGGGTTCACTACGTTTTCTGAGATTGTAGGTATAGGCTAGAGTGTGGGGTGTAAGGGTGTTTGCCTGAGATGGAGGCTTGATAACCCACAAGTATAGGGGATCGCAATAGTTTTCGAGGGTATAGTATTCAACCCAAATTTATTGATTCGACACAAGGGGAGCCAAAGAATATTCTCAAGTATTAGCAGCTGAGTTGTCAATTCAACCACACCTGGAAACTTAATATCTGCAGCAAGGTATTTAGTAGCAAAGTAATATGATAGTAGTGGTAATGGTAGCAAAAGGAATGTTTTTGGTATTTTATAGTGATTGTAACAATAGCAGCGGAAAAGTAAATAAGCGAAGAACAATATATGGAAAGCTCGTAGGCAATGGATCAGTGATGGAGAATTATGCCGGATGCGGTTCATCATGTAACAGTCATAACCTAGGGTGACACAGAACTAGCTCCAACTCATCAATGTAATGTAGGCATGTATTCTGAATATAGTCATACGTGCATATGGAAAAGAACTTGCATGACATCTTTTGTCCTACCCTCCCGTGGCAGCGGGGTCCTAGCGGAAACTAAGGGATATTAAGGCCTCCTTTTAATAGAGTACCGGACCAAAGCATTAACACATAGTGAATACATGACCTCCTCAAACTACGGTCATCACCGGGAGTGGTCCCGATTATTGTCACTTCGGGGTTGCCAGATCATAACACATAATAGGTGACTATAGACTTGCAAGATAGGATCAAGAACTCACATATATTCATGAAAACATAATAGGTCCAGATCTGAAATCATGGAACTCGGGCCCTAGTGACAAGCATTAAGCATAGCAAAGTCATAGCAACATCAATCTCAGAACATAGTGGATACTAGGGATCAAACCCTAACAAAACTAACTCGATTACATGATAAATCTCATCCATCCCATCACCGTCCAGCAAGCCTACGATGGAATTACTCACGCACGGCGGTGAGCATCATGAAATTGGTGATGGAGGATGGTTGATGATGACGACGGCGACGGATTCCCCTCTCCGGATCCCCGAACGGACTCCAGATCAGCCCTCCTGAGAGAGTTTAGGTCTTGGCGGCGGCTCCGTATCGTAAAACGTGATGAATCCTTCTTCTTTATTTTTTTCTCCCCGAACACGAATATATGGAGTTGGAGTTGAGGTCGGTGGAGCTCCAGGGGGCCCACGAGGCAAGGGGCGCCCCCCACCCTCATGGCTAGGGTGTGGGCCCCTGCCCTTGATTCTTTGCCAGTATTTTTTATTATTTCCAAAAATAATCTCCATGGAGTTTCAGGTCATTCCAAGAACTTTTGTTTCTGCACATAAATAACACCATGGCAATTCTGCTGAGAACAGCGTCAGTCTGGGTTAGTTCCATTCAAATCATGCAAGTTAGAGTCCAAAACAAGGGCAAAAGTGTTTGGAAAAGTAGATACGACGGAGACGTGTCAACTCCCCCAAGCTTAAACCTTTGCTTGTCCTCAAGCAATTCAGTTGACAAACTGAAAGTGATAAAGAAAAACTTTTACAAACTCTGTTTGCTCTTGTTGTTGTAAATATGTAAAGCCATCATTCAAGTTTTCAACAAAGATTATGACCTAACCATATTCTCAATAACTCTCAGTCTCATGTTTACTCATATCAATGGCATAATCAACTAGCGAGCAATAATAATAAATCTCGGAAGACAACACTTTCTCAAAAAAATCATAATATGATATAACAAGATGGTATCTTGCTAGCCCTTTCTGAGACCGCAAAACATAAATGCAGAGCACCTTCAAAGATCAAGGACTGACTAGACATTGTAATTCATGGTAAAAGAGATCCAGTCAAGTCATACTCAATGTAAACTAACAGTAATGAATGCAAATGACAGTGGTGCTCCCCAACTGGTGCTTTTTAATAAGAGGGTGATGACTCAACATGAAAGTAAATAGATAGGCCCTTCGCAGAGGGAAGCAGGGATTTGTAGAGGTGCCAGAGCTCGATTTGAAAATAGAGATGAATAATATTTTGAGCGGTATACTTTCATTGTCAACATTACAACCAAGAGATGGCGATATCTTCCATGCTACACGCATTATAGGCGGTTCCCAAACATAATGGTAAAGTTTATACTCCCCCTCCACCAACAAGCATCAATCCATGGCTTGCTCGAAACAACGAGTGCCTCCAACTAACAACAGTCCCGGGGGAGTTTTGTTTGCAATTATTTTGATTTGATTTGCATAAAGCATGGGACTGGGCATCCCGGTGACCAGCCATTTTCTCGTGAGTGAGGAGCGGAGTCCACTCCTCTTGAGAATAACCCGCCTAACATGGAAGATACGGACAACCCTAGTTGATACATGAGCTATTCGAGCATACAAGACAGGATATTTATTTGAAGGTTTAGAGTTTGGCACATAAAAGTTTACTTGGGACGGCAGGTAGATACCGTATATAGGTAGGTATGGTGGACTCATATGGAATAACTTTGGGGTTTATGGGATTGGATGCACAAGCAGTATTCCCGCTTAGTACAGGTGAAGGCTAGAAAAAGACTGGGAAGCGACCAACTAGAGAGCGACAACAGTCATGAACACGCATTAAAATTAATAAACACCGAATGCAAGCATGATTAGGATATAATCCATCATGAACATAAATATCGTGAAGGCTATGTTGATTTTGTTTCAACTACATGCCTGAACATGTGCCAAGTCAAGCCACTTAAATCATTTAGAGGAGGATACCACCCTATCATACCACATCACAACCATTTTAATAGCATGTTGGCATGCAAGGTAAACCATTATAAGCTCCTAGCTAATTAAGCATGGCATAAGAAACTATGATCTCTAATAGTCATTGCAAACATGTTTATTCATAATAGGCTGAATCAGGAACGATGAACTAATCATATTTACAAAACAAGAGAGGTCGACTTCATACCAGCTTTTCTCATCTCAGTCAGTCCATCATATATCGTCATAATTGCCTTTCACTTGCATGACCGAACGATGTGGATAATAATTATAGTGCACGTGCATTGGACTAAGCTGGAATCTGCAAGCATTCAATAAACAGGAGAAGACAAGGCAATATGGGCTCTTTTGTCAGATCAACAATAATGCATATAAGAGTCACTTCAACAATTTAATTATGGTCTTCTCCTATCGACCCCCAAAGAAAAGAAAAGAAATAAAACTATTTACACGGGACAGCTCCCAACAAGCAAAAAGAAGAACATGAAATCTTTTTGGGTTTTCTTTTTAATTACTACTTCAGGCATAGGAATTAAAGCTAGCTAAAAAGCTATAACTAATTTTTTTGGTTTTTCTTAAGGTTTATCAAACACACAAGAAGAAAACATAAAAAGGAAATAAACTAGCATGGATGATACAATGAAAAAGTATGAGCACCGACAACTAGCAATGAGTGTGTGAACATGAATGTAATGTCGGTGGGAAATATGTACTCGCCCAAGCTTAGGCTTTTGGCCTAAGTTGGTCTATGACCACGGCTGGCCTGGCGGATATCCAAAGTAATAGTTGGGGTCGTACTGCAAAGAAGAAGACTCTGATTTCCACTGATTGGCAATCATCTCCGGATCCCACTGGTAATTAGACTGTCGTGGAGGATTAGCTTGTGGTTCCGACTCTGGCTCTGTGGCTGATGTAGGGTTCTGGTAGGCATGAATATCCTCCGGCGAGACGAGGTACTGGCCTATGGATAAATCAAACAAGGAAGGAGCAGGCAAGGTGATAGTCCCAGGATGACGTTTATCCAAGAGCAATTTGTATTTAAGCTCCCCTTCCTTATTCTTTACAATAAAATCATGCGCTACCATACTCTTGTAATCTAAATAAACAGTAGGCAGCAATTTTTCTTCTTTTTCATAGTGCCTAATGGGTATGTTATAATATGCAGCAAGGCGCGAAACATAGATACCACCAAAGATGGGGCCCTTTGTACGGTTCAGACTTAACCGTTTAGCAATACTACTGCCCATACTAACAGAGTCGTCACGGAATAAGCCATGAAACAAAATAATAATATTAGGAACACTAAGGTTTCCATAGTTTCCGCGACCAATTAAGCAACGACTAGCAAATATTGCAAAGTAGCGTAAAACAGGAAAATGTATGCTAGTGATTCTTGCATCAGAAACTTTCCTAGTTTCCTCTACACTGATAGTGTCAATAAACCCGTCCACATCTTTACGATGTGGTTCCTCTAGGCTACCCTCGAAAGGTATTTTGCAAACCCTACAAAATTCATCTAGTGACATCTTCTTAACCACATCATATAAATGAAACTCTACTGAAGGATGTGATTCCCTAGGATGATAGTAGAAGTTTTGCACAAAAGTATTGGTGAGTAAGAGATACTGTTCGCGTTGGTTGCGGAGGAAGTTGCTGAGGCCTGCATTCTTAGCCAGTTCATAAAAATCATCATAAATCCCGGTTGCTCTCAAGAAATCATCGGAGGGCCATTCACACGGCCGATTATATTTGGGCCTCTATGCTTTTTCATTTTGCTTTTCCTTCGAGCTTCGGCTCGATGAGCCCCTCAAAAATCTCTTTATTATTTTCAAGGAACAATCCCCCAAAGCAGTTTTGTGAGAGGTGCTTTGAGTAAGGAGATCGAAAATTGCAGCAAAATGATCTAGAACTCGTGCTTGAGCTGGATAATGGTATTTGTGGGAGGAAGGAGTGTGTGGGTGCGGAAATAAGTGGAGGAGGGCCACCGTGGGCCCACGGGGCAGGGGGCGCGCCCTCCACCCTCGTGGCCAGGTGGATGCCCCCCCTGCTGTGTTCTCAGTGCCAAATATTCTCAAATATTTTAGAAAAAAATCATATTTAAATTTCAGGGCATTTGGAGAACTTTTATTTTCGGGGTATTTTTATATTGCACGGATAATTCAGATAACAGACAGAAAATACTATTTTTACTTTATTTAATATAAATAATAGAAAGTCAAAGGAGGGTACAGAGAGTTGTGTTTTCTAAATTCATCCATCTCATGCTCATCAAAAGGAATCCACTAACAAGGTTGATCAGGTCTTGTTAACAAACTCATTCCGAATAACATGGAACCGGAGAATTTTCGAATAACACTAGGTTACCTCAACGGGGATATGCACATCCCCAACAATAAGAATATCATATTTCTTCTTGACAGTAGGAAGAGGAAATTCAAAACCTCCAAAAATAATCGATGGAATTTTTCCAATAGAATTGATACTGTGGACTTGAGGTTGTTTCCTCGGAAAGTGTACCGTATGCTCATTACCATTAACATGAAAAGTGGCATTGCCTTTGTTGCAATCAATAACAGCCCCTGCAGTATTCAAAAAGGATCTTCCAAGAATAATAGACATACTATCATCCTCGGGAATATCAAGAATAACAAAGTCCGTTAAAATAGTAACGTTTGCAACCACAACAGGCACATCCTCACAAATACCAACAGGTATATCAGCCGATTTATTAGACATTTGCAAAGATATTTCAGTAGGTGTCAACTTATTCAAATCAAGTGTACGATATAAAGAGAGAGAGGCATAACACTAATACCGGCTCCAAGATCACATAAAGCAGTTTTAACATAGTTTCTTTTAATGGAGCATGGTATAGTGGGTACTCCTGGATCTCCAAGTTTCTTTGGTATTCCACACTTAAAAGTATAATTAGCAAGCATGGTGGAAATTTCAGCTTCCAGTATCTTTCTTTATTAGTGACAATTTCTTTCATGTACTTAGCATAAGGATTCATTTTAAGCATATCAGGTAATCGCATGCGCAAAAAGATAGGTCTAATCATTTCAGCAAAGCGCTCAAAATCCACATCATCCTTTTTCTTGGATGGTTTGGGAGGAAAAGGCATGTGTTTCTGAACCCATGGTTCTCTTTCTTTACCATGTTTCCTGGAAACAAAGTCTTTCTTATCATAATGTTGATTCTTTGATTGTGGGTTATCAAGATCAACAGCAGGTTCAATTTCTATATCATTACCATTGCTAGGTTGAGCATCAACATGAACATCATCATTAACATTATCACTAGTTTCAGGTTCATTACCAGATTGTGTTTCAGCATCAGAAATAGAAATATCATTTGGATTCTTAGGTGTTTTAGTAATAGGTTAACTAGAAGCATGCAAACTCCTATCATTTTTCTTTTTCTTCCTTTTAGAAGGACTAGGTGCATCTATATTATTTCTCTGAGAATCTTGCTCAATTCTCTTAGGGTGGCCTTCAGGATACAAAGGTTCCTGAGTCATTTTACCAGTTCTAGTAGCCACTCTAACAGCAAAATCATTATTCTTACAATTCAATTCATTGAGCAAATCATTTTGAGCTTTAAGTACTTGTTCTACTTGAGTGGTAACCATATAAGCATGTTTACTAATAAGTTTAAGTTCACCTTTGACATTAGCCATATAATCACCCATGTGTTCAAGCAAATCAGCACTGCGTTTTAATTCTCTACCAAAATAAGCATTGAAGTCTTCTTGCTTAACAATAAATTTATCAAACTCATCTAAGCATGGGCTAGCAAACTTAGTAAATGGGATTTCAGCTTTATCATATCTATAGAGAGAATTTACCTTTACTACCTGTGTCGGGTTATCAAGACCATGTATTTCTTTAATAGGAGATGGATTAAAACTATGCATTTCTTCGACAGGCGGTAAATTAAGACCATGTATCTCTTCAATAGGAGGTAAATTCTTAACATCTTCAGCTTTAATACCCCTTTCTTTCATGGATTTCTTTGCCTCTTGCATATATTCAGGACTGAGAAATAGAACACCCCTTTTCTTCAGAGTTGGTTTAGGAATAGGCTCAGGAGTTGGCTTAGGAAGTGTCCAATTATTTTCGTTTGTCAACATATTATTCAATAGAATTTCAGCTTCATCCGGTATTCTTTCCCTGAAAACAAAACCAACACAACTATCCAGGTAATCTCTGGAAGCATCGGTTAGTCCATTATAAAAGATATCAAGTATTTCATTTTTCTTAAGAGGATGATCAGGCAAAGCATTAAGTAATTGGAGAAGCCTCCCCCAAGCTTGTGGGAGACTCTCTTCTTCAATTTGCACAAAATTACATATATCCCTTAAGGCAACTTGTTTCTTATGAGCAGGGAAATATTTAGCAGAGAAGTAATAAATCATATCCTGGAGACTACACACACAACCAGGATCAAGAGAATTGAACCATATCTTAGCATCACCCTTTAATGAGAATGGAAATATTTTAAGGATATAAAAGTAGCGAGTTCTCTCATCATTAGTGAACAGGGTAGCTATATCATTTAATTTAGTAAGATGTGCCACAACAGTTTCAGATTCATAGCCATAAAAAGGATCAGATTCAACCAAATTAATTATATCAGGATCAATAGATAATTCATAATCCTTATCAGTAACACAGATAGGTGAAGTAGCAAAAGCAGGGTCAAGTTTCATTCTAGCATTAAGGGATTGCTGCTTCCATTTAGCTAATAACCTCTTTAGATCATATCTATCATTGCAAGCTAAAATAGCTCTAGTAGCTTCTTCATCCATAACATAACCCTCAGGAACAACAAGCAATTCATATTTATTAGGGGGAGAGTCTTCATCATCACTTTCATCAATATTATCAGTTTCAATAATTTCATTCTCTCTATCCCTAGCAAGTTCTTCATCAAGAAATTCACCAAGTGGCATAGTAGTACCAAGCATAGAAGTAGTTTCATCATAAGTATCATGCATAGCAGAAGTGGCATCATCAATAACATGCGACATATCAGAATCAATAGCAAAAGCAGGTTTAGGTGTCGCAAGCTTACTCAAAACAGAAGGTGAATCAAGTGCAGAGCTAGATGGCAGTTCCTTACCTCCCCTCGTAGTTGAGGGATAAATCTTGGTTTTTGGATCTCTCAAGTTCTTCATAATGATAAGCAGATATAAATCCCAAGTGACTCAAAGAATAGAGCTATGCTCCCCGGCAACGGCGCCAGAAAATAGTCTTGATAACACACAAGTATAGGGGATCGCAACAGTTTTCGAGGGTAGAGTATTCAACCCAAATTTATTGATTCGACACAAAGGGAGCCAAAGAATATTCTCAAGTATTAGCAGCTGAGTTGTCAATTCAACCACACCTGGAAACTTAATATCTGCAGCAAGGTATTTAGTAGCAAAGTAATATGATAGTAGTGGTAATGGTAGCAAAAGGAATGTTTTTGGTATTTTGTAGTGATTGTAACAATAGGAGTGGAAAAGTAAATAAGCAAAGAACAATATATGGAAAGCTCGTAGGCAATGGATCAGTGATGGAGAATTATGTTGTATGCGGTTCATCATGTAACAGTCATAACCTAGGGTGACACAGAACTAGCTCCAATTCATCAATGTAATGTAGGCATGTATTCCAAATATAGTCATACGTGCTTATGGAAAAGAAATTGCATGACATCTTTTGTCCTACCCTCCTGTGGCAGCGGGGTCCTAGCGGAAACTAAGGGATATTAAGGCCTCCTTTTAATAGAGTACCAGACCAAAGCATTAACACATAGTGAATACATGAACTTCTCAAACTACGGTCATCATCGGGAGTGGTCCCGATTATTGTCACTTCGGGGTTGCCGGATCATAACACATAGTAGGTGACTATAGACTTGCAAGATAGGATCAACAACTCACATATATTCATGAAAACATAATAGGTTCAGATCTGAAATCATGGAACTCGGGCCCTAGTGACAAGCATTAAGCATAGCAAAGTCATAGCAACATCAATCTCAGAACATAGTGGATACTAGGGATCAAACCCTAACAAAACTAACTCGATTACATGATAAATCTCATCCAACCCATCACCGTCCAGCAAGCCTACGATGGAATTACTCACGCACGACGGTGAGCATCATGAAATTGGTGATGGAGGATGGTTGATGATGACGATGGCGACGGATTCCCCTCTCCGAAGCCCCGAACGGACTCCAGATCAGCCCTCCCGAGAGGTTTTAGGGCTTGGCGGTGGCTCCGTATCGTAAAACGTGATGAATCCTTCTTTTTATTTTTTCTCCCCGAACGCAAATATATGGAGTCAAGGTTGAGGTCGGTGGAGCTCCGGAGGGCCCATGAGGTAGGGGGGCGCGCCCAGGGGGCTGGCGCGCCTCCCACCCTCGTGGCTAGGGTGTGGGCCCCCTGGTCTTGATCTTTTGTCAGGATTTTTTATTATTTCCAAAAAGACGCTTCGTGGAGTTTCAGGTCATTCCGAGAACTTTTGTTTCTGCACATAAATAACACCATGACAATTCTGCTGAAAACAGCGTCAGTCCGGATTAGTTCCATTCAAATCATGCAAGTTAGAGTCAAAAATAAGGGCAAAAGTGTTTGGAAAAGTAGATACAACGGAGACGTATCAAGGCTTGTTCCATCTTTTGGCTTCTTGTACATTGGTTTCTCTCCCTTCTATAAAGATAAGGTACGACATTGGTGTACTTTCGAAAAAAATAGATGCAATGGTTGAAGCAAATGACATGATGCGCATACCGACAATGGTTGAAGCAAAAGTTAACTACATATGTGAAGAACAATGGGGCATGATTACGTGAAGTGGATATATATGAACAAAGACCTAAACATTCACATCAATACAAAGAAAAAAGAAGAAGGAGCGAGCACAACACGAGTGCGACGTTTATGCTCCCGAGCTCATCTACACCCTCCCGACGAAAAAATTCAAAACAAATATTAAAATATTAAAAAAATTCCATATTTTTTGTGTGGTAGATAAGTTTATGCGTGAGGTGCGCTGCAAGTTTCAACTCATTTAGACATCTGAGCAACTCCCAGCAAAAAAAGTCAAATTCAGGGTCTGTAAAAAAGTTTATTGTTCACACGATGTTCTGACCTGATTTATCTTTTTTACTGAGAGCTGCTCAGATGTCCAAATAAGTTAAAATTTGGAGCGAACCTCGCGCATGAAATTTTCTATCACACAAAAAATGGATTTTTTTTATTTTTTAGTATTTGTTTTGATTTTTTTTCTGACTGGGTGCAGATGAGCCTGGGCACCGGATTGGGTTTTCGGCACAATACATGCTAAACTACATTATTATAAGAATCAAACATATTGCAATGTTGTCTCTCTGCATATGTAACACATTTTATGCATTGTTTCTGAAAAGAAGTCATACAAATAACATGTATTGGCGACATAGATGAGAGATGAAGGGATCATGTCACAACATTTTGCTGGAAATCTGTACCATAGAAACACATATACAAAATAATGAAACATGATTGTGGTGCTACAAGACATATGCACATGAAAAGCACGTGGGAGAACGATCAAACAAAGAATGACCGGGATTTTCTTTCTTCTCTCCCAAGGCAACTTGGGAAAGCCATCCTCTCCTCGATCTCCGGCGACGAGCTAGTGGATTCGCCTTCCCTTCGCCTGCCGCTCCGGCGGCCGTTGACAGGGAGGAGAATCTTGGTGTCTCGACTCCCGATAGTAGATAGGTAGGGTTTTAGTCCTTGCAAGGAAGGCATTTGGACGGATGGTGGCGCTTCTTGTTCGAGCCAGTCTTCTAGGCTCTGATCCTCCTCAAGTTCGTCCGGTAGGACGGATTAGACGGAGCACCGCTATAGATTCCTGCAAGCTCCTTGGGGTGGTGAGGTTAGGGTTTCTCGCCGTGTGTACACAACGGCGACATTTGGTGTCAATTTCTTCAGATCTACTGAAGGATTCAATGGCGGCGACTACGGCTCCAGGGTGCTGGTTCATAGGGGCACATGCACGAAGACTTCCCGGCTGTCATTGACATGTCAGGCCGGCTCAGGTATGGGAGCATCGACAGCGGCGCGTCGGCCGCTCGTTCTAGCGGCAACAATGGTCATTCGGTGGTCCATGGACCTTGATGTAATTTTTATTATGTTTGAAGTGATTTGTAGTTTCAATGAATCTTAATAATAGATATGATCCTTTTCGCAAAAAAACATGTGGGAGAAACCAAGGTAGCTTAGGTTAGTTGGAGCAATAATTTTATGCTATCTCAACATGTTTGAGACGCGCTAAAAAAGCATACAATTTTTGTTTTGGAGAATGATACACCTGCTGAAGAATATCTCTGCATTAGAAGCACATGTGAGAGAGTAAAGAATGATATGCTCTTAATAATAAAATTGTAATGGTGTATAAAAAAATGCCATGGTCTAAATAATGGAATTGCCATATTACCTAAAAATGTCATGGTCCAAATAATTTAATTGCCATGGTACCTACAATGGAAGTACCATAGTGTAATTAATAAATTGCCATGGACCAATGGAATTTTTTTCACGGCGTGTAAAAAATGAAGCATTTGACATAGAAACATGGCAAATTTGGGATGATGCATGAATTGAAATTGCCATGTTCTTGGTGCCTAAAAGGATCATTGCAAAGTAGTGAAAAACAAATATGGCGATGGCCGTTTGAACCTATATAGTGCATAGCAATGAGAGGGGAGAGTGTGTCTACGTACCCTCGTAGACCGAAAGCGGAAGCATTGAGTAACACGGTTGATGTAGTTGAACATCTTCGCAATCCAACCGATCAAGTACCGAACGCACGATACCTCCGTGATCTGCACAAGTTCAACTCGGTGACGTCCCTCGGACTCTAGATCCAGCTAAGGCCGAGGGAGGGTTTTGTCAGCACGACGACGTGTTGACGGTGATGATGAAGTTACCGACGCAGGGCTTCGCCTAAGAACTACGACAATATGACCGAGGTGGAAATCTCTGGAGGGGGCACCGCACACGGCTAAGAAATCAACTTGTGTGTCTATGGGGTGCCCCCTCCCCCGTATATAAAGGAGTGGAGGAGGGGGCCAGCCGGCCTCATGGGGTGCGCCCCAAGGGGGGAATCCTACTCCTACTAGGAGTAGGTTCCCCCCTTTCCTAGTCCAACTAGGAAGGGAAGGAAAGGGAAGAGGGAGAGAAGGAAAGGGGGCCGACCCCCCTCCCAATTCGGATTGGGTTTGGGGGGGGGGGCACGCCCCTCCACTTGGCCGCCTCCTCCTCTCTTCCACTAAAGCCCATGAAGGCCCATTAACCCCCCGGGGGTTTCTGGTAACCCCCCCGGTACTCCGGAAAATGCCCGAACCTATCCGAAACCTTTCCGGTGTCCAAACATAACCTTCCAATATATCAATATTTATGTCTCAACCATTTCGAGACTCCTCGTCATGTCCGTGATCACATCCGGGACTCCGAACAACCTTCGGTACATCAAATCACATGGATCATCATCGAACGTTAAGCGTGCGGACCCTACGGGTTCGAGAACTATGTAGACATGACCGAGACTCATCTCTGATCAATAACCAATAGCGGAACCTGGATGCTCATATTGGTTCCTACATATTCTACAAAGATCTTTATCAGTCAAACCGCATAACAACATACGTTGTTCCATTTGTCATCTGTATGTTACTTGCCCAAGATTCGATCGTCGGTATCACCATACCTAGTTCAATCTCGTCACCGGCAAGTCTCTTTACTCGTTCCGTAATGCATCATTCCGTAACTAACTCATTGATCACATTGCTTGCAAGGCTCATAGTGATGTGCATTACTGAGAGGGCCTAGAGATACCTCTCCGACAATTGGAGTGGCAAATCCTAATCTCGACATATGGCAACTCAACAAACACCATCGGAGACACCTGTAGAGCATCTTTATAATCACTCAATTACGTTGTGACGTTTGATAGCACACTAAGTGATCCTTTGGTATTCGGGAGTTGCATAATCTCATAGTCATAGTAACATGTATAAGTTATGGAGAAAGCAATAGCAATAAACTAAACGATCATAGTGCTAAGCTAACGGATGGGTCTAGTCCATCACATCATTCTCTAATGATGTGATCCCGTTCATCAAATGACAACACATGTCTATGGCTAGGAAACTTAACCATCTTTGATTAACGAGCTAGTCTAGTAGAGGCATACTAGGTACACTCTGTTTGTCTATGTATTCACACATGTACTAAGTTTCCGGTTAATACAATTCTAGCATGAATAATAAATATTTATCATGATATAAGGAAATATAAATAACAACTTTATTATTGCCTCTAGGGCATATTTCCTTCAGTCTCCCACTTGCACTAGAGTCAATAATCTAGATTACATAGTAATGATTCTAACACCCATGGATTCTGGGTGCTGATCATGTTTTGCTCGTGAGAGAGGCTTAGTCAACGGGTCTGCAACATTCAAATCTGTATGTATTTTGCAAATCCCTATGTCTCCTTCCTTGACTTGATCGCGGATGGAATTGAAGTATCTCTTGATGTGCTTGGTTCTCTTGTGAAATCTGGATTCCTTTGCCAAGGCAATTGCACCAGTATTGTAACAAAAGATTTTCATTGGACCCGATGCACTAGGTATTACACCTAGATCAGATATGAACTCCTTCATCCAGACTCCTTAATTTGCTAATTCCGAAGCAACTATGTATTCCGCTTCACACGTAGATCCCGCCACGATGCTCTGTTTAGAACTGCACCAACTGAAAGCTCCACCATTCAATAAAAATGTGTATCCAGTTTGTGACTTAGAGTCATCCGGATCAGTGTCAAATCTTGCATCGACGTAACCGTTTACGACGAGCTCTTTGTCACCTCCATAAACGAGAAACATATCCTTAGTCCTTTTCAGGTATTTTAGGATGTTCTTTACTACCGTCCAGTGATCCACTCCTGGATTACTTTGGTACCTCCCTGCTAAACTAATAGAAAGGCACACATCAGGTCTGGTACACAACATTGCATACATGATAGAACCTATGGCTGAAGCATAGGGAATGACTTTCATTTTCTCTCTATCTTCTGCGGTGTTTGGGCATTGAATCTGACTCAACTTCACACCTTGTAACACAGGCAAGAACCCTTTCTTTGCTTGATCCATTTTGAACTTCTTCAAAACTTTATCAAGGTATGTGCTTTGTGAAAGTCCAATTAAGCGTCTTGATCTATCTCTATAGATCTTGATGCCCAATATATAAGTAGCTTCACCGAGGTCTTTCATTGAAAAATTCTTATTCAAGTATCCTTTATGCTATTCAGAAATTTAGTATCATTTCCAATCAACAATATGTCATCCACATATAATATCTGAAATGCTACAGAGCTCCCACTCACTTTCTTGTAAATACAGGCTTCTCCAAAAGTCTGTATAAAAACCATATGCTTTGATCACACTACCAAAGCGTATATTCCAACTCTGAGATGCTTGGACCAGTCCATAAATGGATCGCTGGAGCTTACACACTTTGTTAACACCTTTTGGGTCAACAAAACCTTCTAATTGCATCATATACAACTCTTCTATAAGATATCCTTTAAGGAATGCAATTTTGACATCCATTTGCCAAATTTCATAATCATAAAATGCGGCAATTGCTAACATGATTCAGACGGACTTAAGCATCGCTACGGGTGAGAAGGTCTCATCGTAGTCAACTCCTTGAACTTGTCGAAAACCTTTCGCAACAAGTCGAGCTTTGTAGACAGTAACATTACCGTCAACGTCAGTCTTCTTCTTGAAGATACATTTATTCTCTATGGCTTGTCGATCATCGGGCAAGTCAACCAAAGTCCACACTTTGTTCTCATACATGGATCCCATCTCAGATTTCATGGCCTCAAGCCATTTTGCGAAATCTGGGCTCATCATCACGTCCTCATAGTTCGTAGGTTCGTCATGGTCAAGTAACATGACTTCCAGAATATGATTACTGTACCACTCTGGTGCGGATCTTACTCTGGTTGACCTACGAGGTTCGGTAGTAACTTGATCAGAAGTTTCATGATCATCATCATTAGCTTCCTCACTAATTGGTGTAGGAATCACTGGAACTGATTTCTGTGATGAACTACTTTCCAATAAGGTAGTAGGTACAGTTACCTCATCAAGTTCTACTTTCCTCTCACTCACTTATTTCGAGAGAAACTCCTTCTCTAGAAAGGATCCATTCTTAGCAACGAATATCTTGCCTTCGGATCTGTGATAGAAGGTGTACCCAACAGTCTCCTTTGGGTATCCTATGAAGACACATTTCTCCGATTTGGGCTCGACCTTATCAGGTTGAATCTTTTTCACATAAGCATCGCAGCCCCAAATTTAAGAAACGACAACTTGGGTTTCTTGCCAAACCACAATTCATATGGTGTCGTCTCAACGGATTTCGATGGTGCCTTATTTAATGTGAATGCAGCTGTCTCTAAAGCATAACCCCAAAACGATAGCGGTAAATCAGTAAGAGACATCATAGATCGCACCATATCTAATAAAGTATGGTTACGACGTCCGGACACACCATTACGCCGTGGTATTCCACGTGGTGTGAGTTGTGAAACTATTCCGCATTGTTTCAAATGAAGACCAAACTCATAACTCAAATATTCACCTCCACAATCAGATCGTAGAAATTTAATTTTCTTGATACGATGATTTTCCACTTCACTCTGAAATTCTTTGAACTTTCAAATGTTTCATACTTATGTTTCACCAACTAGACATACCCATATCTGCTCAAATCATCTGTGAAGGTCAGAAAATAACGATACCCGCCACGAACATCAACACTCATCGGACCACATACATCAATATGTATTATTTCCAATAAGTCTGTTGCTCGTTCCATTGTTCCGGAGAACGGAGTCTTAGTCATCTTGCCCATGAGGCATGGTTCGCAAGCATCAAGTGATTCCAAAAGCCCATCAGCATGGAGTTTATTCATGTGCTTTACACCAATATGACCTAAACGACAATGTTCTACCTCTTGAGCATGCGTTGGTTTTCTCTTGAAGAGGAAAGGGTGATGCAACAAAGTAGCGTAAGTATTTCCCTCAGTTTTTGAGAACCAAGGTATCAATCCAGTAGGAGACAACGCACAAGTCACCTAGTACCTGCACAAACAATCAAGAACCTCACAACCAACGCGATAAAGGGGCTGTCAATCCCTTCACGATCACTTGCAAAAGTGAGATCTGATAGAGATAGTAAAATAAATATTTTTGGTATTTCTGTTATATAGATTGGAAAGTAAAGATTGCAAAATAGTAAACGAGATGCGATGTAAATAAAAGAGATGCAATATAATAAGAAAGAGACCCGGGGCCATAGGTTTCACTAGTGGCTTCTCTCACGATAGCATGTATTACGGTGGGTGAACAAATTACTGTCGAGCAATTGATAGAAAAGTGCATAGTTATGAAGATATCTAAGGCAATGATCATGAATATAGGCATCACGTCCGTGTCAAGTAGATCGAAATGATTTTGCATCAACTACTATTACTCCACACATCAACCGCTATCCAGCATGCATCTAGAGTATTAAGTTCATAAGAATAGAGTAACGCTTTAAGCAAGATGACATGATGTAGAGGGATAAACTCAAACAATATGATATAAACCCCATCTTTTTATCCTCGATGGCAACAATAAAATACGTGCCTTGCTGTCCCTACTGTCACTGGAAAAGGACACCGCAAGATTGAACCCAAAGCTAAGCACTTCTCCTGTTGCAAGAAATATCAATCTAGTAGGCCAAACTAAACCAATAATTCAAAGAGACTTGCAAAGATATCAAATAATGCATATAAGAATTCAGAGAAGAACCAAATAATATTCATAGATAAACTTGCCTGACATCTTTTGTCCTACCCTCTGATACGTCTCCGTCGTATCTATAATTTTTTATTGTTCCATGCCAATATTCTACAACTTTTATATACTTTTGGCAACTTTTTATACTATTTTTGGGACTAACATATTGATCCAGTGCCCAGTGCCAGTTCCTATTTGTTGCATGTTTTTTGTTTCATAGAAAATCCATATCAAACGGAGTCCAAACAGGATAAAAAAGGATGGAGAATATTTTTGGAATATTTGTGAAAAATGGGAAAGAATCAACGTGAGACGGTGCTCGAGGGAGCCACGAGGCAGGGGGCGCGCCCCTGACCCTCGTGCCCCCCCATAAGGCGGTTACTGCTCTTCTTTCGCAGCAAGAAAGCTTATTTTCGAAAAAAATCGGGGCAAAGGTTCCAATCCAATCGGAGTTACGAATCTCCGGATATATAAGAAACAGTGAATGGGCAGAATCTGAGAGCGTAGAAACAGAGAGAGACAGATCCAATCTCGGAGGGGCTCTTGCCCCTCCCATGCCATGGAGGCCATGGACCAGAGGGGAAACCCTTCTCCCATCTAGGGAGAAGTTCAAGGAAGAAGAAGAAGGAGGGGGCTCTCTCCCCCTCGTTTCCGGTGGCGCCGGAACGCCGCCGGGGCCATCATCATCACCGCGATCTTCACCAACACCTCCGTCATCTTCACCAACATCTTCATCACCTTCCCCCTCTATCTACAGCGGTCCACTCTACCGCAACCTGCTGTACCCTCTACTTGAACATGGTGCTTTATGCTTCATATTATTATCCAATGATGTGTTGCCATCCTATGATGTCTGAGTAGATTTTCGTTGTCCTATCGGTGGTTGATGAATTGCTATGACTGATTTAATTTGCTTGTGGTTATGTTGTTATCCTTTGGTGCCCATCATATGAGCGCGCGCGTGGATCACACCATAGGGTTAGTTGTATGTTGATAGGTCTATGTATTGGAGGGAAAGAGTGACAGAAGCTTCAACCTAGCATAGAAATTGATGCATACGGGGTTGAAGGGGGACCAATATATCTTAATGCTATGGTTGGGTTTTACCTTAATGAACGTTAGTAGTTGCGGACGCTTGCTAATAGTTCCAATCATAAGTGCATAGAATTCCAAGTTAGGGATGACATGCTAGCAGTGGCCTCTCCCACATAAAACTTGCTATCGGTCTAGTAACGTAGTCAATTGCTTAGGGACAATTTCACAACTCCTACCACCATTTTTCCACACTTTCTATACTAACCTTATTACTTCTTTATCTAAACAGCCCCTAGCTTTTATTTATGCACTCTTTATTATCTTGCAAACCTATCCAAAAACAGCTAAGTACTTCTAGTTTCATACTTGTTCTAGGTAAAGCGAACGTTAAGCGTGCGTAGATTTGTATCAGTGGTCGATAGAACTTGAGGGAATATTTGTTCTACCTTTAGCTCCTCATTGGGTTCGACACTCTTACTTTTAGAAAGAGGCTACAATTGATCCCCTATACTTGTGGGTTATCATTCATAAACCCATAATTCATCGGATCTCGGCAAACACACCGCAAAAAGAATTACATCGAATAGATCTCAAAGAACATCGAGGAGAACTTTGTATTGAGAATCAATGATAGAGAAAAAGCCATCTAGCTAATAACTATGGACCCGAAGGTCTGTGGTAAACTACTCACGCTTCATCGGAGAGGCTATGGTGTTGATGTAGAAGCCCTCCGTGATCGATTCCCCCTCCGGCAGATCGCCGGAAAAGGCCCCAAGATGGAATCTCATGGGTACAGAAGGTTGCAGCGGTGGAAAAGTTGCTCGTGGCTCTCTGTGATCGATCTAGGCGAAAGAAGTACGTCGATGGAGCTTCGTGGGGCCCGTGAGGGTGGGAGCGCGCCCTCCTGCCTCCTGGCCGCCTCACGGAGTTCCAGACTTCAACTCCAAGTCTTATGGTTTGCTTTCAGTCCAAGAAGGATCATCGCGAAGGTTTCATTCCGTTTGGATTCCGTTTGGTATTCCTTTTCTGTGAAACTATAAAATAGGGAAAAACAGAAACTGGCACTGGGCCTCCGGTTAATAGGTTAGTCCCAAAAATAATATAAAAGAGCATATTAAAGCCCATTAAACATCAAAAACAAATAATATAATAGCATGGAACAATCAAAAATTATAGATACGTTGGAGTCATATCAAGCCCCCCGAAGCTTAATTCCTGCTCGTCCTCGAGTAGGTAAATGACAAAAACAGAATTTTTGATGTGGAATGCTACCTAACATAATTATCAATGTAATTTTATTTATTATGGCATGAACGTTCAGATCCGAAAGATTCAAGACAAAAGTTTAATATTGACATAAAAATAATAACTTCAAGCATACTAATAAAATAATCATGTCTTCTCAAAATAACATGGCCAAAGAAAATTATCCCTACAAAATTGTAACATCCCAAAATTCTAAATTTTGGAATGTTATATTAAATAAATAGATTTGTTTGATTGTGGTGTGGTTGCTTGTGTGAAATTGAGTGAAATTCGAAACTTTTTGAAAGTTAAATGAGAGGGAATAAAATGACTTTTCCAAAACTTTCACCTTGCTTTCTGATCTCCAAGAATTCAAATTTATTTTCATCACAAAACCCTAGAGAGAATATGACATGACTTCTTCCATTTAAATAAATGAAAAGGGTTGCTGAAAAGATTTGAATTTCATTTGAAAATATTTCAAATTTAGAAACTTTAAGCAAGTCAATGATTTTCATGAGAGAAGATAAAATGACTTCTTCAAAACATATGAAATATGAGTTGGAAGTTTAAAAGAATCAAATTTAAAGTCCCTTTGAAATTATTTTCAATTTGGAGTTATTTGGGTTTTATTCAAATTATTTTTCTCCAAAAATAAAATAAATGGAAACTAGGGTAAAATGATTCCCTACATTAGAAAATTAGAGAGAAATAATTTTGAAATCATTTTGGTAGTTCTAAAATGATTTTTATTGGATTTTATTGTAGAAGTAGTACTGTTTGAATTATTTGAATTTTTTTTATTTTATTTGACACTAGAAAAATGTTCATGTTATAGAAAATCTTTTTCTAAAAATTTCTTTATATTATATGCCTATATATAAGTTTACTATTATTTTTGTTACTCCTTTTTTCCTGTTCTATTTCTTAAAAAAACTGCACGTCCGCCTGGAACTAACTGTCGCCTATGTGCGCAGCATAGTGGCATTGGGCGCCCCATCATTTTATTTGTTTCTCTTCTCTCCTACATGGGCCAGGCCCAGCCAGCCTTTTTTTATTTGGCCGAAAAATTTGTTTAAAAAAAACTATTGCGCGCGACCGAGGCTAACTTTTAGCCCATGATTTTTCAAAATTTTATCTACGTATGTATATGTTTAGTCCCATATTTCCTAGCCTTTGACCCCAAACCTTTTTCCCTCTATAAATATAGACCCATAGAATCTCCAAAAATCATCCGATTTGGGTTAAATCAATATTTTGGTTTTACTAGATTCATTAAAGAAAATGTTTTTCTCCTCTTCAGCGGGACTTCTGAAAATTGTCTCCTTTCTCCGAAATCGTCTTTTCTCTGCCTTATAAAGGTATCTTTATTCGTTTTTTATACTTCCATAGTTTATTATTTCTAAACTAGTATGATAGAATAATTAGATTATCAATTAGTCTATGTATTTATACATTAGACCTAGATTTTTTTAGCCGTAACTATTTTTCTTTCGTAAAACAACTTGGCCCTGATTTTTCAAACAGCCATAACTTTTTACTCGTTCATCCAAATTAGATGAAACCAACGTCTATAGTTTTGTCTTGTTTTCACCTATCCAGTGAACCTGTCACATCAACTTTTAGAAATTTTCAAATTTCGAAATTTGTTCAGATTCATATTCAAACTTCTTTCATCATAACTTGAGTTTTATAATTTCGATTTAATTCATTCTTTTTGCAAATCGAAGCTCTTGACCTAAACTTTGTGATAAGGCCAAATTCACATAATTTTGGTACTGTTAGAAATTATTTTATGTTGCAAGAGTTATTTTCTTGGTTTTGATGTTTTCCGAACTGTCTTCTTCGTTCTTCCCGATCTTTTGAGTGATTGCTTATGTGTGGTTACAATTGCTTGCTCGCGATAGATTGAACGGAGTGTGACGAGTACAACTATCAGGAGTTATGAGTGTGAATCATCTTCGTTAAGTTCATGCTTTGATCATACTTTTCATTACCCAGTTTTTATGCATTAGTTTCACGCTCAAACATTGCATGGTTAGGAATTGATAACATGTGGGTATTGGGAAGTAGTTGATGAGGTAGGAACCTATTGTCCTGCATTCAAACCTTGGGAGTTACTTCTATGTTATGCTTATACTGCTATGCAATGCACGTAGACGTGGTTTGGTTTGAGAGAATTCATGAAAGATGTGAGAGATTATTGTTAACTAAGGTTTAGCTTTAGGTGGCTACTTTAATACACATCTGGGTGGATTGGTGGGGCACCCTGGGGATATACCAGTGGACTTGCCCAGACACCTGGGGATATACCAGTGTTGTCCTAGGAGATCCCAGGGTTACCGTGTGATCATCCTATGGTTCGCCACCTAGGCTCAAAGGGATCATAAGATTATTCATGCTAGAAACTTCCGTGTGCAGCCACAAGCCATTATGGGCTCTGGCATAGTTGAGTAAGTTGTGGGGATCCTTTCCATGATGGGCTAGCAGATGTAGGGGATTGTAGGTGTACCGGCCTATCTATCGGTTAAGGGGGCCTCTTCGGAAAGACTTTGTCTCGGTCATCCGTTTCTCAAACAGCATGCAGTGCGAGAAATACAACAGACGAGATCGAGTCTTGTGGGGAAAAGTGTGCACACCTCTGCAGAGTGTACAAACTAATCATGATTAGCCGTGTCCCCGGTTATGGACATCTTGAGTATCTGGTTCTTGGATTATCATGTTGATCTCAACACTTTATTTAAGTAATTTGATTGGGTTAATGATTATTATTTTGGGATTGAGTTGGGGATATACCTTCTCAATTTTTTTCAAACAACTGTATAGTTAAATAAAATTTATTCCTTTGAGGTAGGGGAAAATTGGCTTTATGCAAAAATAAACTTAGAGCTTTCCACGAGCCAACTATGCATGTAGTGATAGCTATTATTCATCTTTATCCTATGGTGTGAATTTGCCAGTACATTCAATGTACTGACCCTTTATGGCTGCAACGTCTCATGTTGCAGGATTCTTACGACGAGTAAGTGATACATTATGGTTACAATTTCTACACTCAACTTTGCCGTTGGTGTTGATGGGAATCCACAACCTTTGTTACTTCCGCTATATGGATTGAGGTAATAGTATTTACGTTACTTTATACATGTGATTTACCTTTGTTATAAATCCTCGAGTACTGTGTGTGTCAGCATACCAATCCAGGGATGACACTTAAGCACATAGACTTGACCGTCTGAGGTCGGGTCGCTACAAAAATCATATAGTCTGGCTATATCATCACACAAAATATTTAATCATGCACAACCCCGATGACAAGCCAAGCAATTGTTTCATACTTTTGATGTTCTCAAACTTTTTCAATCTTCACGTAATACATGAGCGTGAGCCATGGACATAGCACTATACGTGGAATAGAATGGTGGTTGTGGAGAAGACAAAAAGGAGAAGATAGTCGCACATCAACTAGGTGTATCAATGGGTTATGGAGATTCCCATCAATAGATATTAATGTGAGTGAGTAGGGATTGCCATGCAATGGATGCACTGGAGCTATAAGTGTATGAAAGCTCAAAAAGAAACTAAGTGGGTGTGCATCCAACTTGCTTGCTCATGAAGACCTAGGGCACTTTTAGGAAGCCCATTGTCGGTGTCAAAACAGGCAGATCTCGGGTAGGGGGTCCCAAACTGTGCATCTAAGGCGGATGGTAACAAGAGGCAGGGAACACGATGTTTTACCCAGGTTCGGGCCCTCTTGATGGAGGTAAAACCCTACGTCCTGCTTGATTAATACTGATGATATGGGTAGTACAAGAGTAGATCTACCACGAGATCAGAGAGGCTAAACCCTAGAAGCTAGCCTATGGTATGATTGTATGTTATTGTGTCCTACGGACTAAAACCCTCCGGTTTATATAGACACCGGAGAGGGTTAGGGTTACACAAGGTCGGTTACAAAGGAGGAGATACACATATCCGTATTGCCTAGCTTGCCTTCCACGCCAAGTAGAGTCCCATCCGGACACGAGACGAAGTCTTCAATCTTGTATCTTCATAGTCCAACAGTCCGGCCAAAGTATATAGTCCGGCTGTCCGGAGACCCCATAATCCAGGACTCCCTCAGTAGCCCCTGAAACAGGCTTCAATGACGATGAGTCCGGCGCGTAGTGTTGTCTTCGGCATTGCGAGGCGGGTTCTTCCTCCGAATACATCACGGAAGAATTTGAATACAAGTATAGTGTCCGACCCTGCAAAATAAGTTCCACATACCACCGTAGAGAGAATAATATTTCCACAAATCTAATTTGCCGACTTGTTTTGGCAACACGACATTATGTCATGGCCCGGTGATTATTCGAACCGTTTCTTTTAACTAGCCCCGCACATAACGCGAGGCAGTTTTTTGACACGTCTTGTCAAAGCAGAGATCGTGTACCCTTATCACGGGATTCTCATCAATACGGGTGTGGGTAACCCAACCACGCCATCGATTACGGCACTTGGGGGATAAGCGAGTTTTACCAGGCTAGTGGGGACGCATAGTTTCGTCCGCCCATATAAAGGGATAAGGATTCACCTTCCCATCCACGCCTTCTTCCTCCTTTGCTCATCCATTTTCGCACACTCGAGCTCCAGCGCCCAAGTCCGCATTTCCCACCTCAACCTTCTCCAACCATGTCCGGAGCGGGAGGCAGGTGGATGGTCTCCTCCGTCACGGAGGGACACATCAAGAAGCCGAGGAGAGCCGGATACCTGCCCGACGACATCGCGCACCGGCTCCCAGATGAGGGGTGGCTCATCCCCACCCTAGACCCCATGAGAGGGTAGTGTTCCTTACCCATTTCCTCCGCGGACTGGGATTCCCTCTCCACCCATTCATCCGGGGGCTCATGTTCTACTACGGCCTGGATTTCCACGATCTGGCCCCGAACTTCATCCTCAACATCTCGGCGTTTATCGTCGTGTGCGAGGCCTTCCTTCGCATCAAGCCCCACTTCTTCTTATGGTTGAAGACCTTCAATGTCAAGCCGAAGGTAGTGAGCGGCCGCCAGGCGGAGTGCGGAGGCGCCATGGTGGGCAAGATGCCCAATGTCACATGGCTTGAGGGCTCCTTCGTGGAGACCGTAAAGGGGTGGCAATCGGGGTGGTTCTACATCACCGAGCCGCGTGACCCTAAATGGGCAGCGACCCCCGAGTTCCGATCTGGCATCCCCACGCGGCTCACCTCCTGGCAAGAGAAGGGCCTATCCTGGGGTAGTTCGGGAGAGCTGACCGGACTCCAAACATGTATTCAAAACATGGTGAACAAGAAGCTCAAACTCATCAACATGGTCCAGGTCATGCTCATCCGCCGGATCCTTTCGTGCCAACAACGGGCTTTCAACTTGTGGGAGTTCGACCCGGCCCAGCACCGAACTCTAAACAGGCTCTTCGATACAACTCACGAGGATGCCTGGAAGGTGCTATTCAAGGGTGCCGAGGTTCCCCGTCCCACTACCGAGGATCGCGGATTCTGCGCGAAGCGCCAAGCCAGCGCGGTAAGCTGTTTTACCTCTCACAGGATACTTGTTTTTCATAGTTTGACTCTATGCGGGATCTAAGCTCCCATACCTTTGACAGGACTGGCAGGAGACGGCCGGACCGATCGGCTGTCTGGCTCCTTTGCCCGAAGGCCCAGCAGACGCTCTCCTGACGAAGATGTTGACTCCGGCTCCTTACAAGGCGCCAGAGAAGACCAAGAAGGCCAAGGGAACCCGAAAGAGTTCCCGACGCTAGGCGTCATCGGACTCATTGTCCGATAACTCCGCGACACACTCCTCCCCCGAAGACGAGGAGGAAGAAGAAGATGCTCCCCCTTCAAATGGGGGAGACAAGAAAAGGAAGGCCGCCCCAACTAGGGAGGCCGAGGGGTCCAAGAAGGGAAGGACTCTCCTTCCGAACAGTTCCACCACTGCCGCCGAAGGCGAAGACGACTGGCTGCTCAGGGCCAAGCCCCTGGCGAAGTCATAAGTATTCGGATACCAGAGTAACTCATAGCATTCCTTTGTCGCACTGCTTTCCTAACGCTGAATATGATTATGCAGGCCGCCACGAGCCCGTATCGATGTATCGTCGGACAGCTCCCTGGGCTCGTCGGATATGGATAGCGATCCACTTCCGACCGCCACCTCCCCTTGCCCTACGCACGACACCGAGGTATTGTCTCAAGAGGCACCGGGTCGAGGGGAGACAGTCCCGGAGGCGCCTCAAGGCGACCTTCCGGACTCCGGGAGCAGAGGGAATAAGGCCCCTGAGGGCTCCGAGTTCGGCCCTCAGCCGAACACCGCGCCGGAACCTCCAGTGGTTCCGGACTCGGGCAGGCAGCCTCCTTCCAAGAGGGGCAAAACGCCTGTGCTGGTGACCTCTGTCCATCCAGAGGCGCCGGACAATCTGCTGGGAGCGCTTCGCAGCGCTTCCATCGACGAGGAGCACCGTACTATTATGAGTGCGGTGGTCCAGAAGGTTCAGTCCGCCAAGAGCGGATTGACTGAAGCCTGTGCCAGCCTTCTAACAGGCTTTGAGGTAAGTGTTTGAAATATATGAAAAATATTACCGTATAGACAGTAGCCCCTGATGCTCTGTTCGGTGTTCACAAAGAAAAGCTGAACAGAGGATCAAAAAATATCGTAGGAGTCTAATATAAGTATGTCAATATGCATATGCAGGCTTCGCTGCTGGCATCTGCCGCACTCACTGCGGAGGTCGCCGCACTGAAGCAGGACCTTAAAGGGTCCAAGGACGAGCTCGGCCTTGCCAAGAGGCAGCTCGAGGAGAACAAAGGTAAGTAGTACCTAGTCTATGGATATGTATAAAAAGAATGCGATTGCAAAATGACAGGATCATCATGAATTTGCCAGGGGCCACAACCGAAGTGGCGACCCTAAAGCAAGCGCTGTCCGAGGCCGAAGATAAAGCGACCAAGGAGCGCACCGAGAGGGAAAGGCAAGAGGCTCGGGTGGGTGAGGTGTAGCAAGAGCTCCAGGCTCTCGTGACAAAGCACGAGGCGTTGGAGCTTGACTCGAAGGCGCGAGAGTCTGAGTTTTCCGCAGCCCTCGAGAGCGCAAAGAGTGCCAAGGCCGAAGCCCAAAAGGCCCTCCAGGAGATTGACGCGATGAAGAAAATAGCGGCAGGTAAGGCATTCTATATGCAAAGCAAGCATGTGAAAGTAAATTACCTATTACTTACCTGAATCCGGAGCTCTCCAGGAGCATTCGCAGATTTGCCCCGCAGCGTGTCGGATGCCGCACAGTTTTATCAGGCCGAGGAGGGAAGCTCAATGGAGAAGCTGTTCTGGTCTCAGTATACTGGGACCGAACACCCGATGCCTCGGAGCGACCAGCTAAAGCAACTGGTCGAGCTACACAAGGCGGCCGAACAGGCCATGAAGGGCCTTATAGTACGGCTGTGGCCTGGCGACGCCCTTCCGAACAGCTACTTCGGCCTGGTGAGGCGGCTTGTGGATGCCTGCCCTCGGCTGGAAGTCGTCAAGCGGTCCGTCTGCATCGAAGGTGCACGCCGGGCTTTCGCCCGTGTGAAGGTGCAATGGGCCAAGCTAGATGCCGTGAAGCTGATCAAGGAAGGACCGCCACAGGGCAAGGAGCATCGCACCCCCGAAATTTATTATGAGGTTGTCCTGAAGGGTGCCCGTCTTGTAGCGGATGAATGTATAAAGGATGTAATATTTGAGTAAACTTGCTCGTGTGATCCTGTATGATGAAAACTTGTTTCATATGCGCTATGCAATGCTTGTTTGAATTTAAAATATTACTTTCTGTTTGGCTGTTTATCCAATCTGAGAGATGGCTAGTCCTCGGCTTCTGCCCCCATGCCACGAGTGCTGGGGTGTTCGGGATAAACCTGAGCACTCTTGTTCCCATTTTTGGGTCCTTCGAGGGAGGTGCTCAGCACAACGAACAAGGCAACCAGACTAATAATGCTTTATCACTCTCACTTAGCCATAGAATTCTATAATTTTAAATTTCGGCGAAGCCCCTGGTATTCGGAAGGCCGAATTCGGGGCACGATACACGCCTTTAAGCCGGACAGGACCGGCTCCTCGCTCTAAGCAGCATAAGTTTTTAGGGACTCGAAACCTTGCCGAACAGCGACCGGTCTCTCGCCTTATCATGACAGTCAGTTTTAGCTTTCTCTACTGAGGTGCTTAGCCTAGCAGAACCGAGGCACAATCGCAGTAGTTCTCCTAGTGCTACCTTAGCCGATAGAGCGGAACATAAGTACCAAAACATAGGAGCCGGGCAAACCCAACATTTGACCAAAGACATGATTCGGAGCTGATGCATATAATGCTATAAGTTCGGGGTGCCGCACTTGTGAAAGTGTTCAGACTTCTCACACCATATTGTGGGGTACTTAAGCCCCTGGTGTATTGGCCGTACCAAAGTGTACGGTTGCAAGGCGTCATTAATGAACACACACACACACACACATATATATATATATAAGAAGAATGCAATAATAGTCTTAATGCTATGCATTGTTTATTCAAAAAGGTGCGTTAAAGCAGAATGATACAGATAGTGCGATAAGCAAAAGGTAGGACTATGTCCCTTCCAAGGGCAAGATGAGGAATAGTTGTAAGTGCATCTAGTGCCACCCCTAGTTGGTTTTGGAGTATTGACGACAAACCTAGTTGAGGGACTAATGTGTTTGTGAGAATTGCAGGATAACACAGGTAGAAGTCCCTCATTGATTCGGTTTTCCTACCAGAGATGACCCCTAAAAATATATGAAGACATTGATGTCAAAGGTGGTATATGAAGATATTCACATTGAAGACTATGACAAGAGAAGACATCGCATGAAGCCTATGGAGCTCGAAGACTTAGATCTTTCGTAGTTATTCTTCTTCTTTGTTGAGTCATAGGAACCACCGTACTGTTAAGTGGGGTCCAAGAAAACCAGTCAGAATGATTGAAGTGATGCTTAACCAAAACCTATGTCTTCAAGTGAAGACTATGAGAGCGAATCTTGTCCAGAGTCGAACAAGTCAGCTTTGCTTGTAGCCCAAGTAAAGTTGCCGTGTGTGTTTGAAATCTGACCGTTGGAACACGTGTCAGTTCCTTAGTGACCCAGGGTCATTTCAGACAAATCAGGCTGGGTCGCCTAGTGGCTATAAATAGCCCACCCCCTACAACCATAAATGGTTGGCTGCTCAGAGTTAGAGTACGGCTTTTGTCATTTGAGAGAAACCCACCTCGAAGCCCTTGAGAGAGAATTCCTTGCGAGGATAGAGCCCTAACCACCCAGAGCCAAAGAGTGTTAGGCATCACTTAAGTCTTCTTGTCTGTGTGATCTGAAGACTTATTACACTTGAGGACTGTGAATCCTCCAGCCGGTTAGGCGTCGCGTTCTGAGCATCCAAGAGACATTGTGGATCGCCGGTGAACGAAGTCTGTGAAGGTTTGGGAGTCTACCTTGAAGACTTACCAGAGTGATTGGGCGAGGTCTGTGTGACCTTAGCTCAAGGGGAATACGGTGAGGACTGGGTGTCCTGAGCTGCGTGTTCAGGACTGGGTGTCCGGGACTGTGTGTCCTCAGGTTTAAATACCTAGCCGCCCTAACCAGACGTACAGTTGTCACAGCAACTGGAACTGGTCCAACAAATCATTGTCTTCAACGAGTCACTGGTTTCATCCTTCCCTTCCCTTTACTTACTGTTGGTCCTTGTGAAGTCATTGTATGATTGCACTATCTTTTGTCTTCATTGAGTGACTGCGTGTTCTGTTTGGCTTCATAATATCTTCCTACCCGATCCTTACTACCTAGCTGCTATTAGTCATTGTGCTTTCACTTCATTGAATACTTGACTATGGTTTGCCTAGTGTAGTCTACCTTCCGCTGCATGGTAATAGGTTTATTTCTATCGTTTGTCTTCGAAACTTCCATGTTTTGAAGACTTTCATAAAAATCGCCTATTCACCCCCCTCTAGTCGATATAACGCACTTTCAATTGGTATCAGAGCAAAGTACTCCCTTGTTCTGTGTGATTCGGTTTAACCACCTGGAGTTTTAGCTATGTTGACTGCAGGGATAATTAAAGTCTCCGCTGCGTGCCCCGTCTTCGATGGAACTGAATATCCCTACTGGAAGAATAAGATGCGCATGCATCTTGAAGCCATTGACATCGACCTATGGTATGTCATCAAGAACGGTGTTCCCAAGGCTAGAGAAGGTGTCACTGCTGCTGACGTCAAGAAGTTCGTTCAACTGGACTCTACTGCCAAGAATATCATCTGTGGTCATCTGACCAAAGGACAGTATGGCCGCGTGAGTGCTTTGGAAACATCTAAGCTAGTCTGGGACTGGCTCCCCAAGGTCAACGAAGGCGTCTCAACTCAGAGAGATCAGAGAATCAGTGTCCTTCGCAACCGCTTCAAGCGAAATGACAATGAGAATGTCCAGCTCACGTTTGATCGACTCACTGACATCACAAATGAGCTTCAAGCCCTCGGCGCTACTGAGATCACCAAGCATGAAGTCGTAAAGACACTACAGAGATCACTTGATAGTTCGTTTGACACCCTAGCCCTGATGATTCAAGAACGTCCTGATTTCAAGACACTCGATCCGTCTGACATACTTGAGAGGCTCAACAAACATGAGTTTCAGCTTTCTGAGAAAAGAGATATCTACGGTCCAAACTATTGGCGAACTTGTGCCTTGAAGGCAAAAGCTGTCTCCTCATCTGAAGAAGAATCTGACAGCAGTTCTGATGATCCTGAAGACATTGGAAAAGAACTTGCTATGCTTGTGAAGAAGTTCCAAAAATTCACCAAGAAGAAAGGTTTCAGAAAGTCTTCATGATCAAGCCCAAGGAATGATGAAGCTTCTGCTCATGACTACAAGAAGAAAACATGTCACAAGTGCAAGAAACCTAGCCACTTCATCTCTGAGTGTCCGCAGTGGGACAATGAGAACAAAAAGAAGAAGAAGAGCAAGGAATATGACTCTGACGACAAGAAGAAGAAGAAATACTCAAAGTCTTCTTCCAAGTCTTCCTCAAAGTCTTCATCACACAAGAAGAGCTCATCTGGCAAGGCACGTGCTTTTGTTGGCAAGGAAATGGATTCAGAAGAGGAGTCCGCTTCTGAGGAGGCGGAGGTGGAGTCTGAGGAGGAGTCCGATTATGGCGTTGCAAGTCTGGCTACAGCATACGTTGCCAAGTCCATCTTCAACATTGAAGACAATGGCTTCATCACCGACACCGATGCAAATGACAAGGACTACTCCGCTCCTACCTACTGCTTCATGGCACGCGGTGCCAAGGTAAACACACGCACTACTCACTATCAAACATCTAGTGAAGATGACTCTGATTGTGGTTCAAGACCCAGCTACAAAACACTTGCTAAAATTGCAACTGAACAACAGAAAGCTATGGAACATATTCAAAAACTGTTAGACAAAAGCGATGATCTGTTAGGCGCTGAAATGACTCGATCTGAGTCCTTAATTGAAGACATAAAAAATCTTCATGTTAAGTATGAGGAACTTGAAAGTCGTCATGAAACGCTCTCAACAACTCAAGAAAAGCTTTCCTATGATTATCTTCAAAGGAAGAAAGATCTTGAGAAATTGAGAGCGGCTCATGAAGATCTTCAAAAGGAAAACGAGTCACTTCGCGCCGAATAGATCAGTTCCGCTCAGGAAGGATTTGAACCACCATGTCTTAAATGCATTGAGTGTGATAATGCTACTTCTGTTGCTGAGTGTTCTACTGCTGCTACTATTGCAATACCTTCAACTGTTGATGTGGGAACTAACCCCTCTGCTGAGGATACCACTGCTATTGCTGATGAGAATGCTAGGTTGAAGACATTGCTTGAAACAGGGATGTACAAAAGTCTTAAAGGGCATCAGACACTATGTGATGTCCTCAAAAGGAAGATCCTGAACCGAAACCCGAGGAAAGAGGGTGTTGGGTTCGTAAGGAAAATGAATGCTGATGGCTCTTACTAGAAACCTGAGCAGTACCCCAAAACCACATGGGTTGCTGCGAAGGAATCTTCAGCAGATCCATCCACTCTATCTGGCTTCACTTGTGCTAACCCCATTGTCATTGATGAATCCTTTGATGCAAACTATAAACTGTTTAAGAATCAGAATGGTGAAGTGTTTGCCAGGTATATTGGTACTAACTGCAGGAATGGGCCGCCTATGAAGAAGATCTGGGTGCCGAAAAAGTGTTTGGAAAATCTTCCTGTGAATGTCATCATGACACCACAGGTGAAGAAGACAAACCCCAGACCACACGCTTCATACGGTCCAAAGGCTTCATACAGAAAGAAGACTCACCTGAGTCGCACTAACGCAAATGTTTTGCAGGGAAACCATACTCAGGCCTATGAATATGAGCGCAGTTCATCGAACCGCCATGTTCATAAGACCAAGAACTATTCTGCTTATTCTTATGAGTACTATTGTCCACCTGCAAGACTTTTTGCTAGGGCTCCCAAGCCAAAGTTCACAGACGCTGCACTTAGACTTATTGCTTCTAAGCCACCCTTGAAGATGTGGGTGGCTAAGAAAGCTTAACTCTCTTTTGCAGGGAAAGGTCTCCAGCAGAAAACCAAAATCGTCTAACGCTATTGCTGGGGACCTTAAACATCTTATAGGGCGCAAGATCAAATGCCCGAATGGTCTTACTATGTACTTCGTTCCTGAATCGCTTGCTACTCTCCCTATCAGTCCTAATCTAGATCTAAGCTTTCATAACCCACTGGCTCGTCAAATGTTTTTGCTTCACAATTCTCTTCGTTAAGCCTATCCCCCTAACTGCACTGTAGGGTACGACACCAGCGTCTTCAGAATGGATTATTGATAGTGGGTGTACCAATCACATGACTGGCAAAAGAAGCCTTCTTATGGACTCAATCTTACGTCCATCCGACAAGATTCACATCACATTTGCTGACACTGGTAAAAGTAAGGTATTGGGTCTAGGTAGAGTTGCAATCTCAAAGGATCAACACATGGATAAAGTCATGCTTGTTGAATCCCTTGGCTTCAACTTAATGTCTGTCTCAATGCTTTGCGATTTGAACATGATCGTAATGTTTGGAAAATATCGTTGCCTTGTTCTAATGGAATCTGACAAGTCTCTAGTGTTTGAAGGGTATCGGAAAGATGATTTATATGTGGTAGATTTCTCAGCAGGACCACAGCTTGCCGTATGTCTTCTAGCAAAAGCTCCAGAATGCTGGCTCTGGCATCGGAGGCTAGGGCATGCTGGCATGAGGAACCTCCACACCCTTGCAAAGAAGAAGCATGTCATAGGCATCGAGGGTGTCAAGTTCAAGAAAGATCACTTATGCGGTGCCTGTGAAGCAGGAAAGATGACGAGGGCCAAACATCCCTCGAAAACAATCATGACAACTACTCGACCCTTCGAACTGCTCCACATGGATCTTTTCGGTCCCACTCATTACTCAACTCTTACTACTACTGCTTGTCTCTATGGCTTTGTCAGTGTTGATGATTATTCTAGATATACATGGGTGCACATAATCCTCTACAAGACTGAAGTGTAGGATGTCTTCAGACGCTTCGCCAATCGAGCAATGAACAACTATGGCGCCAAGATAAAGCACATCAGAAGTGACAATGGCACTGAATTCAAGAACACCGGCCTTGATACATATCTTGATACTTTGGGCATCACACATGAATTCTCAGCTCTGTACACGCCACTGCAGAATGGCGTCGTCGAACGCAAGAACAGAACACTCATTGAGATGGCCCGAACGATGCTTGATGAATACAAGACTCCAAGAAAATTCTGGCCTGAAGCCATTGATACTGCATGCCATACAATCAATCGTGTTTATCTTCACAAGCTTCTGAACAAGACGTCTTATGAGCTCCTTACTGGCAAGAAGCCAAATGTCAGTTACTTCAGAGTATTTGGAGCCAGGTGCTGGATCAAGGATCTACATCACACTTCAAAATTTGCACCAAAAGCACATGAGGGTTTTATGCTTGGATATGGAAAGGATTCGCACTCCTACAGAGTCTTCAATCTCTTTCATTATAAAGTGGTTGAAATAGTGGATGTGTGGTTCGATGAGACTAACGGTTCACAAAGAGAGCACCTGCCAAATGTGCTAGATGAAGTTCCATCCAGTGAATCAATCAAACTAATGGGAACTGGAGAAATCATACCCTCTGAAGCTCAACCTAAAGAGGAACTTATCATATCCGCACCTGATCAACCTGAAGACAATGCTCAGCCTGAAGACAATCCTTCTAACAATGACAATGATCAGCAAGAGCAAAATCTTCGCCCTGTACATCCTCGTGTTGCCAATGAAGTGCAGATTGAGAGAATAATTGATAGCATCAATGCACCTGGTCCGCTCACTCGTTCAAGGGAAACTCAGCTAGCAAATTTCTGTGGGCACTTCGCATTCGTCTCAATAACAGAACCCAAGAAAGTTGAAGAAGCCTTCATGGAACCTGAATGGATTCAAGCTATGCAAGAAGAGCTTCAACAGTTTGAGCCGAATAATGTATGGGAACTGGTTAAGCGTCCTGACCCTCGGAAGCAAAATATAATAGGCACCAAATGGATATACCGCAACAAGCAAGATGAGCATGGTCAAGTTGTCAGAAACAAAGCTCGTCTCGTTGCTCAAGGATATACTCAAGTGGAAGGGATTGACTTCGATGAAACATTTGCTCCCGTGGCTTGACTTGAAGCCATACGCATACTGCTGGCCTATGCAAATCATCATAACATACTTCTATATCAAATGGATGTGAAGAGCGCTTTTCTCAATGGCAAGATTGAAGAAGAAGTGTATGTTGCACAATCGCCTGGCTTTGAAGATCCAAAACATCCTGACATGGTATACAAGCTCAACAAGGCACTGTATGGCCTCAAACAAGGCCCTCGGGCTTGGTACGACACACTCAAATACTTCCTGAAGAGCAAAGGCTTCATACCTGGTTCCCTCGACCCCACTCTCTTCACGAAGACATATGATGGTGAACCATTTGTGTGCCAAATATATGTGGATGACATTATCTTCGACTGCACCAATCAGAAGTACAGTGAAGAGTTTGGATATATGATGGAAGAGCAATATCAGATGTCCATGATGGGAGAGCTGAAGTTCTTCCTCGGTCTTCAAATACGACAGCAACGCAACGGCATCTTCATATCTCAAGAGAAGTATCTCAAAGATTGCCTGAAGAAGTTCGGTATGCAAGACTGCAAAGGCTTCACGACGCCAATGCCAGCCAAACATCATCTGGGTCCCGACGATAATGGTAAAGAGTTTGATCGAAAGGTATACCGCTCCATGATTGGTTCTTTACTTTATCTATGTGCATCTAGGCCAGATATTATGCTTAGTGTTTGCATGTGTGCTCGATTCCAAGCGGCACCAAAGGAGTCACATCACTTAGCTATGAAGCGAATTCTTCGATATTTGGCTCACACCCCAACTCTAGGATTATGGTATCCAAAGGGCTCAGAGTTTGATCTGGTTGGATTCTCGGATGCTGATTATGCTGGTGACAAGGTGGATCGCAAGTCTACATCAGGCACATGTCATTTTCTGGGACTATCACTTGTATGTTGGTCTTCAAAGAAGCAGAACTGTGTATCTCTCTCCACTGCTGAATCTGAATACATTGCTGCTGGATCTTGCTGCGCTCAGCTTCTGTGGATGAAGCAAACACTCAAGGACTATGGCATTCATCTGAAGCAAGTGCCACTCTACTGCGACAGCGAAAGCGCCATCAAGATTGCCAACAACCCAGTTCAGCACTCGAAGACAAAGCACATTGAAATTCGTCATCACTTTCTCAGAGATCATGTTGTGAAGGAAATTGATATCATACACGTCAACACTGAAGAGCAATTGGCAGATATCTTCACCAAGCCCTTGGATGAGAAGAGATTTTGCAAGTTATAGTGTGAACTAAATATCTTGGAATCCTCAATTGTCCTGTGATCAGGCACACATCCTAACACTTATGCATATTGATGGCTTAGATGTGCAACACACGAAGTAAAGTATATCTTCAATCAATGAAGACATACATTCTAAGTGTGAATAAATTAATGTGGAATTTGACTTCGGAGCGCCACGATAATTGTGCGCCGTGTCTGGGTCTAATACTTCCTATACGGTGGGTAACGCCACCACCAAAGGTTCTGTTCGAAGTGTTTCACTCATGGCGTTACATTTGCTATGTCTTCACATTTGGTTTGGCTTCAATCTCAACATGTCTTCATGATTATCTTCACCATGTTGAATATATATATACTAGTGTTCTGTCCTCTACAGCATTCACTTATAGCTATGTCTTCTTGTTGAATCTTTTGAACTAAGTGAATGTGATCGGACCCTAACCTCTCTATGCTTTCTATCTCAAACTCTATCTCTCCAAATCATATGCATTCTTTTGAAACTGTCAAATGTCTTCTCTGCGTCCTTGTCAGTAGAAGATACAGAGACAAACATTAAGTCCGTTTTCAATGCTTATTCCTTCACCTGAAATCCGGAGAAGTGGGAACGACCACCCGACAATCCAGGCGTGCGTGGGACGTGGAACAACCCCCGATATGCTGCATGATGGCCACGTGTTCCTCAGATGTGAATCGCCAGGGGCACCTGTGTAATAACACTGAGCCGCCCCTGTCCCTATAAATATACGCCTCACCACAGTCATTATCTCTTCTTCCACTCTCGCACGAACCCTAGCGCCACCGCTAGCTCTCGACGACGCCGGCGACGAAGCGCTTCACTGCCGCAACCTCTCCGACGCCGTCTTCACGCTGACCACGGACATCGTCTTCTCCGCCGTCGCCGTAGGTGTCCTCCATCGCCAAGTTAGGGCACGGACGATCGAACTTCTTGGCCTCCTCTTCCACTCTGTCTAGCAGTTCTTCGTGTGGTAAATAAAACTTCCTTTTTACGGCCCCTTTGATCCTATAGCTTTGTCACTTTCTACCACAAGCAGTTTCTATTCACACAAGTTGGATCTCTTTCATACTGCATCTCATAACATGCCTAGTATATTCACTTATGCTTCACAAAGTAGTTAGATTCCTCACTTGTACTGATCTCTGGATTCGTACAAATCTGGAACCAACTCCTTATCTATGAGTGAATTTCTTCGCGCGATGAGGTCAATGTCTTCTAAAATGATTTATCTTCAAAATCTTCTGAGAATGCATATGACCTCTTCGCCTTCCCTCGCACCTTAATGCTGTCACAGGTACATGTCCGTGGGAGAATCCCTTGGTTCTCATAGTCTGCATTCATTTGCAGAATTCTTACAGCATCATATAAATTCTCCCGAAGCCAGTTCCTGTTTGTCCAGCAAGCGAAAACCTTTGAAGCCTTTGAACGTATTGAAGCCTTTCAGTTTAAAATTCATGGCTTCAGAGAAATCTGCAAGGAAGGGAGGCAGACAGTGTCGTGGGGGAACATCAAGAGATCTGCCTGATGACCTCTCAGAATTTTACAAGACAGATCCTGAAGAGGATTATAATCAGCGCAAGACCCGAATCCAGTGGATTCGAAGATATTGGGCAGAACAATGGTTCAAATACCGGTTTGTGACCCAAGAATATGCTGAGGAAAATGCCATCAAGCGACCGTGGGGAGACATCCTATACAAGAATCTTCAACCTAGGTCCAGAGAAGAAGCCATTGAACAAGGCTTCTATCCTTGCATGGTCCGTGGGCCACAGCCTGCAGATGCACACCCATCGTCACTACTATGGTGCCGTGACGACCATCTGTTCAAGCGCAACTTCCAGTTTGCCAAGAACTCAGCGAAGCAGAACAAGAAGTCTTTGGGATTAGACTTCAACCCTGGTCCCTCTGCTCCCCGTGCCGATGGAACTCGCGAAGCTGAACCCAATATTCTTGGGCCCTTATACAACTTGGAAGGTCTCATCACTCATATCGTGGTTCAAGGGACAGCCGTGAATGAGCCTGCAGATGATGCTGAATCAGATGAAGCGCCTGCAGCGCCAAAGCCAAAGAAACTGAAGCAGCCAAAAGCTTCAAAGCCTGCCTCTGCACCAAAAATCTCACGGGCGAAGCCACTGGCCACTGCACCTCCTGAAGACAGTGTGCAGTCTGAAGATTTGTCACGCATCTCCAAGCCCCAGAAGGTCAAGATGCCTCTGCCACACACCGGCCAAGAACTGACTGCAGTTGCCATTCTGCGAAACGATGCCATCGATCTGTCCAGTGATGAAGATCTTGCAGATGACGCTCTTGAGCAACTGATCAAGAGCAAAGAAGAAGCAGAAATCTTCAATGATCTGCCTCTCTTTGATGTGGCTATCATCCACAATTTCATTGATGAGTGGTTTGACACGCCCAACCTCAGCTTTGAAGACCTGCAACTTCCCATTGGCCTCAGTGTCGCCTTCCATGGCGCCATTGCTTCTGAATTAGCTATCGCCCAGCGCATTGTTGAACTGAAGCAAAAGATTGACTATGAAAAAGCTCAGTTCAAGAAGCATATGGCCAAGCTCAGCGTGCAAGAGGTGAAAAACTTCAAGATTGTGCTGCACGAGCTCAAAGAATCCTTTCTCAAGAAACGTGCAGAAGCTCAGGGTTCTCATGAGCGCATGAAGAGCCTGGCTGACAAATGTGTGCAAGCCTACAATGAGGCTGAGAAGCGCAAGGCCCTTGGGCGTCCTGGCATCGACCCCAGGATGGCTGCAAAGAAGAAGAAGAAGCCCGCTATGGCCGAACCCGACGCACCAAGGCAAGAAGCAGATCCCATTGTCTTCCCAACTAGCATGACTGGCTCGAAGCCAAAGGTCAGGTCAACCGCTTCAGAACTGAAGAAGACGAGGACTGCTGAGGCTGAAGCCAGAAAAAGGAAACATCCTGAAGCCTCTGCTACTGCTCCCTCCAAGAAGAAGCGGAAGACCAAGAAGGAACGGGCTGCTCCCACAGAGCCCTTGATTGTTGAACCCATCTCCATGGTTCGCCCTGACGCTGAACCTCAGGAGCGTCAACTGACTGTCCATGAGCCTGCTTTCACAGAGGCTCATGAAGCTGAAGACTTTCCGGCAGCTAATCCCATCGCTGCTGAAGAGATTGGTCACCATGACCATGTTGAAGATGATGCAGTTCTTCCTCAGATCGAGCACCAACAGGTATCATCGCCTGTGCTAATGCACAGCGAACTCATTAGCATTGGTCGTCCTTTGACGCCAACTGCTCAGGATGCATCATGGGCTGATCACCCACAAGCACAAGAGGAAGATGACTTTGAGGCCCAGCCAACTCCAACTCCACAGGCATCGCCAGCATTACGCAGACTTCGCAAAGGACCAAGGCCTCCAGTCTCTGAGTCTGAAGCTAAAGCTGCTGAAGACATTCCGACTGCATCAGCCGATGAAGAAGAAACCCCAAGCACTGCTACACCCCCGTCTCACCAAGAAGCTGTTCTCGAGGAGAACGTGACTGTGACCGACCCTCCAGCTCGTCAAGTGGAGGTTGAGAATCTTGAGGCTGCCACCAACGCCACTGACGCTGTCATGACTGAAGCCAATGTGGAGCCTTCACCAACCCAAGCACCAGAAGTCAGTGAAGCCACTGATCCTACTGCTTCTATTCCTGCGCCTGCTGCTGGTCCTCAGTTCGACTATCATGTTGAGCACAGGCCTCGGGTACAGAAGCCAATCTCAAGATTGCCCAGGTTTCCAGGTCCTGCATCAGCACCTGGATCCTTCAATGTCAATGGCTTCAAAGCAGACAACACTTTCTTCAATAGCTCTAGGAACCCCTACTCAAGGGAAAGAATATCATCTGATCGGTTCTGGAGCTATCCGCAGCGAAGCTATTACTCCTACATTCTATACAATCAAGGTCGCATCTTCCCACATAAGCGTCTTCACATTGAAGCAATAGCTGGTCTGCCCTGTCTGGAAGAAGCTCTGGATTGCTTCAAAGAGGTTGGATTGCTGCCGTTCGTCACCGACCAAGAGCATTGGAATGAAGAGTTGCTGCTCCAATTCTATGCCACACTTCACATCCGCAGGTACAACAGAGATCCGAAGACTTGGGTCCTGGAGTGGATGACAGGAAACATTCATCACGAAGCCAAAGCCTTTGATCTCATTGAGCTCACTGGTCTACCCACTCCTGGCGATCTCTACGAACATGGCTGTCAGCTTCACAGTGAAGCTGTGGAGAGCATCTTTCAGAATCCTGAACCTAACATGAGTCAGATGCTCAGTATGATGAAGCCATTGCCCCAAGATGCTGCATATCCCAAGGAGTTCTTCGTTGAAGACCATGAGTATCTGCCAAGGACTATTTATCACATCATAAGGCGAACTCTCTGGCCCATCAAAGGACATTCTCCACATGCCAAGCTGGAAGGTGCAATGAAGACTTTGGTCTGCTATATTCTTCATGGCAAATGCTTCAATGCACAGGACTTCTTCATCCGCCAACTTGCTGCATCAGGCTCTGATCTTTTTGGCTTGAAGTTCTACGCTCCATGGATAATGCGGCTGATTAAACTCCACTCCGCTATCTCATATCAGCCATCTGCTCGCAATCATCGGATCTGTCTGCCTGATGTGGATATGTCTGTTGAAGCCATTTATCCTGAGCCTGCCAAGGAACCTCTAAGTCTTCAGAATGCGGAGCATCAAAGTTTTTCTCAGAACATTGAAGGAGTTGAAGCAGTCACTCGTGTGTATCCTTTGGCTGGAACTACACGTGCACCACATCCTGCCCTTACTGAAGCCACCGATAGCACCATTGCCCAACGACCCAAGAAGCGCACTCGTGTTCTCAATGACCGAGAGCTTCTGGTGGCTCTTCATCAAAAACAGGATAGGCATCATGACTGGCTGAAGCGCCAAATGCAAAACCTCTTGGTGGATGTCAACCGTATTCGCAATCTTGCCACCAAGAATGCCTTTGTTGCACATGAAACCTCTCGACGCACATGGAAAGGGCTGACGCTTATGTGCTCTGAAGATGATCTTCAAGAGGATGGCTTCTCTGAATGCTTCAAGTTTGACTCCACACCTCCTCGAAGGGAAGTGCTGCGACGAATTCCATCTCTTGAAGACTCTGAGTTCTCTTCCTCTGCTGCAACTGTGAATGCCAGAGTGATCGAGGACGAAGACGATGCTACTTCACCGCCACCTCCTTCAGCACACTTCGACACTGCTCCAAGTTCTTCTGCACCGCCGAACACCACCGACGACCCTGCTACTTCACCTACTCTTCATGGGAACGAGTAGATGCTCTATGTCTTCAAACCTTTTTGGTCCTTACTGACAAAAGGGGGAGAAGCATAAGAGTTTTATAGTCTTCAAGCGGGTCCATATGGGCGGTTGCTTTATATTTTGCTTCGTGTTTACAACTCTCGTTTTGATACATTTGGTTCTTTGAGTTGTAACACTTAAACTCGATGGTCGTCTGCTACTTATTTGCTACTTCGTGATGCGACGATAAATTCCGCATGTGCGACGATAAATTCCGCACTTAGATCATTTTGCAGACGTCCATTTTCCATTATGCATGTCATTATCTTCACATACCTTCTCATGCATAATGAATTGTCATCATAAGTTGAAGAGGATCTCCACGAGTACAACCTGCCATGTGCATTTGCATTCCAAAAGCAAATTACTTGTATGCACATCTTCAGGGGGAGCCCTTGCAACTAATGAAGACAATTCCTTTACAATTTCACATATTATATTCCCCGTTGAAAACTTCAACTAGTTTGTCATCAATCACCAAAAAGGGGGAGATTGTAAGTGCATCTAGTGCCACCCCTAGTTGGTTTTGGAGTATTGACGACAAACCTAGTTGAGGGACTAATGTGTTTGTGAGAATTGCAGGATAACACAGGTAGAAGTACCTCATTGATTCGGTTTTCCTACCAGAGATGACCCCTAAAAATGTATGAAGACATTGATGTCAAAGGTGGTATATGAAGATATTCACATTGAAGACTATGACAAGAGAAGACATCGCATGAAGCCTATGGAGCTTGAAGACTTAGATCTTTCGTAGTTCTTCTTCTTCTTTGTTGAGTCATAGGAACCACCGTACTGTTAAGTGGGGTCCAAGAAAACCAGTCAGAATGACCGAAGTGATGCTTAACCAAAACCTATGTCTTCGAGTGAAGACTATGAGAGCGAATCTTGTCCAGAGTCGGACAAGTCAGCTTTTCTTGTAGCCCAAGTAAAGTTGCCGTGTGTGTTTGAAATCTGACCGTTAGAACACGTGTCAGTTCCTTAGTGACCCAGGGTCATTTCGGACAAATCAGGTCGGGTTGCCTAGTGGCTGTAAATAGCCCACCCCCTACAACCATAAACGGTTGGCTGCTCAGAGTTAGAGTACGACTTTTGTTGTTTGAGAGCAACCCACCTCGAAGCCCTTGAGAGAGAATTCCTTGCGAGGATAAAGCCCTAACCACCCAGAGCCAAAGAGTGTTAGGCATCACTTAAGTCTTCTTGTCTGTGTGATCTGAAGACTTATTACACTTGAGGACTGTGAATCCTCCAGCCGGTTAGGCGTCGCATTCTGAGCATCCAAGAGACATTGTGGATCGCCGGTGAACGAAGTCTATGAAGGTTTGGGAGTCTACCTTGAAGACTTACCAGAGTGATTGGGCGAGGTCTGTGTGACCTTAGCTCAAGGGGAATACGGTGAGGACTGGGTGTCCTGAGCTGCGTGTTCAGGACTGGGTGTCCGGGACTGTGTGTCCTTAGGTTTAAATACCTAGCCGGCCTAACCAGACGTACAGTTGTCACAGCAACTGGAACTGGTCCAACAAATCATTGTCTTCAACGAGTCACTAGTTTCATCCTTCCCTTCCCTTTACTTACTGTTGGTCCTTGTGAAGTCATTGTATGATTGCACTATCTTTTGTCTTCACTGAGTGACTGCGTGTTCTGTTTGGCTTCATAATATCTTCCTACCCGATCCTTACTACCTAGCTGCTATTAGTCATTGTGCTTTCACTTCATTGAATACTTGACTATGGTTTGCCTAGTGTAGTCTACCTTCCGCTGTATGGTAATAGGTTTATTTCTATCATTTGTCTTCAAAACTTCCACGTTTTGAAGACTTCCATAAAAATCACCTATTCACCCCCCCTCTAGTCGATATAACGCACTTTCAATAGTATTAAAGCAAATATTTCACTCATTATGGTAATCCACCTGGCAGTTCCGTGGTGTGACGTAGCTTTCTGCCTCCTTGGTTGCTGCATCATGTGTTCGGCAATCATGCTGCCGGACAGGGTTTCCAGAGATTAAAGTCCTGAAAGAGAAAAAATAATGAAGCGGGAAGCCCTGGTGCGGTTTAAGCCGCGTATTGGGGCGTGCCGTAGTTGTGCCCCCTCCCCGCCTGTGCCCATGGTATTTTTAATGCGTAATTATGTACGCGTGGCATGAATTTCGCCGTTTGGCTGGGACTGGGGTGGGGGCTGGGGTGTGGACTGGGGTGGGGGCTGCATTGCTACGCGAGCTCAGGTCGTGCCAGGTGGTCTAGTTGCCTATTACTCTGAGCGTGCTTGAAGGTGTCCGGGTCTTGAAACACCGAACTGGTGGATTGCCTAGAAAGGCTACTTTGTGCTTCTACTGCGAGGGCCGCAGTGTGCTCCTCCGTGCGGAGAGAGCGCTGTGTGTTTCCATTAACTGTGATGACCCCCCAAGGTCCTGGCATCTTGAGCTTGAGGTATGCATAATGCGGTACCGCATTGAATCTCGCAAATGCGGTTCGCCCGAGCAGTGCATGATAGCCACTGCGGAACGGGACTATATCGAAGATTAATTCTTCGCTTTGGAAGTTATCCAGGGATCCGAAGACCACTTCCAGTGTAATTGAGCATGTGCAATGGGCCTCTACACCTGGAATGACGCCTTTAAAGGTCGTTTATGTGGGTTTGATCCTTGCGGGGTCTATACACATTTTGCGCACTGTGTCCTGATAAAGCAGGTTCAGGCTGCTGCCTCCATCCATAAGGATTCGAGTGAGGTGAAATCCGTCAATGATTGGGTCTAGGACTAGTGTGGCAAATCCGCCATGACGGATACTAGTGGGGTGGTCCCTGCGGTCGAAGGTGATTGGACAGGAGGACCATGGGTTGAACTTTGGGGCGACTGGCTCCAACGCATATACGTCCCTGAGCGCACGCTTCCGCTCCCTCTTGGGGATGTGGGTTGCGTATATCATGTTCACCGTCCGCACTTGTGGGGGGAACCTCTTCTGTCCTCTGGTGTTCGGCTGCCGGGGCTCTTCCTCGTCATCGCTATGTGGCCCCTTATCTTTGTTTTCGGCAATTAACTTGCTGGCGTGCTTGAATACCCAACAATCCCTATTGGTGTTGTTGGCTAGCTTGTCGGGGGTGCCGTGTATTTGACACGAGCGATCGAGTATGTGGTCCAAACTGGACGGGCCCGGAGTGCTTCTTTTAAATGGCTTTTTTCGCTGACCGGGTTTAGAGCCTTTGAATCCGGCATTGACTGCCATATCCTCAGTATTGTCGCTGTTAATGCGGCGCTTATGTTTATTTCGACGTGACCTGCCATTGCCGTCCTTGGTATCTGAAGTACCACGGTTCTTTGATATGTTATTACTGCGAGCCAGCCAGCTGTCTTCTCCCGCACAAAAGCGGGTCATGAGTGTCGTGAGGGCTGCCATAGATTTCGGCTTTTCCTGACCAAGGTGCCGGGCTAGCCACTTGTCGCGGATGTTGTGATTGAAAGCTGCTAGGGCCTCTGCATCCGGACAGTCGATGATTTGATTTTTTCTTTGTTAGGAACCGAGTCCAAAATTGCCTGGCCGATTCTTCTGGCTGCTGAATTATGTGGCTTAAGTCATCGGCATCCGGTGGTCGCACATAAGTGCCCTAAAAGTTGTCGAGGAATGCGGCCTCCAGATCTTCCCAACAGCTAATGGACTCTGCTGGCAAGCTGTTAAGACAATGCCGCGCTGGTCCTTTGAGCTTTAGTGGGAGGTATTTGATGGCGTGTAAGTCATCACCGCGGGCCATGTGGATGTGGAGGAGGAAATCCTCGATCCATACTGCAGGATCTGTTGTGCCATCGTATGATTCTATATTCACGGGTTTGAAACCCTTTGGGATTTGATGATCCATGACTTCGTCTGTGAAGCATAAGGGGTGTGCGGCGCCTCTGTATTGGGCTATATCGCGACGCTGCTCGAATGGGTCTTGCCCGCTGTGTTCAGCCTGGCCGGATTTACTTTTACTGTATCCGGTGTGACTTTTATTGTCTCGCATAGTGGCGTGCCCTCGTGATCCGTAGATCGATGTTGCATGCTTTGCTTTGTCCTCCAATACGTCTTGCAGGTCTGGCGTATTTCCCCATGCCTTTTTATTTGAATGATATCGGGGTGCGAGCTGAGTTTTTGGCTGGAATGCCTCTGTATCGCGGCCATGAGGTGGCCGATCAGCCGCGTCATATGCTTCTTCCTCCAGTCGGGGTAGTAACCTGCATTTTGGGTAAATCTTGGAGGGGCGTTCGAGTTTATATTCCTCGGCCGCAAGGACTTCAGTCCATCTGTGAGCTAGCAGATCTTGATTAGCTTGAAGCTGTTGCTGCTTTTTCTTAAGGCTATTTGCCGTGGCCATAAGCTGGCGCTTGAAGCGCTCTTGTTCGACGGGATCCTCTAGCATGGAGAATTCGTCATCGCCGAGGCTTGCCTCGTCTTCGGAGGGGGGCATGTAATTATCATCCTCCACCCCTCCATCTGCCGCTCTCTCAGGAGGGCTGGCTCCTCCATCCTCCTGCTCTAAATCTTGCTGGAGGGGATTGTTGTTGTCTTCGGCACTATCCAGAGTGTTATTATCTCCTGTGCTGGTATCACCACTTTTGCTTTGGCGGGACTTAGAGCGGCGCCGCTGTCGTCGGTGCTTGGGTTGCTTCTTGGAGGGGTCATCCTCCGCTGTCTCGTCGCCATTACCTTCTTTGGGTGTGTCCACCATGTATATATCGTATGATGAGGTGGCTGTCCAATGCCCTGTGGGCAATGGTTCCTCTTCGTCTCCCGCATCGTCGTCCATACCGTCGATGTCTTCGGAGTCGAAGTCGAGCATGTCGGTTAAGTCATCGACAGTGGCTACTAAGTGGGTGGTGGGTGGGCTGCGAATTTCTTCGTCGTCCGCATCCCAATCCTGCCGGTCATAGTTCGGCCAGGATCCTCCTGACAAGGAGAGAGACCTTAATGAGTTCAGTATGTCGCCAAAGGGGGAGTGCTGAAAAATATCCGCGGAGGTAAACTCCATGATCGGCGCCAAATCGGATTCGCTAGGAATGGGCGCAGGCGGTTCGGAGCCCGTGGCCGGAGAAGGATCCGGCAGTTTGACAACACGGCTCTCATGCAGGGTAAGGTCAATGTTCGGCTCGATCGCCGTTGGGGATGCGGCCTCTGTCGCGGGGTCTATCCACCCGTCCATGGGAGGAGCAACTGGCTCCGAATTAAGGGTCAGAGCGGCTGCTGGTGTGATTTCTTGAACACTGTCCGATGGCAGAGCTAAATCGTACTCATCGTGACCGCATGACGCACAAGGCAGGGGCTCGAATCCGTCGAAGATCAAGTCTCCGCGGATATCGGTCGTGTAGTTTAAGCTTCCAAACCTGACCTGGTGGCCAGGGGCATAACTTTCGATCTGCTCCAGATGGCCAAGCGAGTTGGCCCACAGTGCGAAGCCACCGAACACAAAGATCTATTCGAGGAGGAAAGTCTCACCCTGGACTGCATTGCTATCGATGATATTAGGAGCCATCAAGCCTAACGGCGATGACACAGAGGAACTCTCAATGAAAGCACCAATGTCGGTGTCAAAACCGGCGGATCTCGGGTAGGGGGTCCCGAACTGTGCATCTAAGGCGGATGGTAATAGGAGGCAGGGAACACGATGTTTTACCCGGGTTCAGGCCCTCTTGATGGAGGTAAAACCCTACGTCCTGCTTGATTAATATTGATGATATGGGTAGTACAAGAGTAGATCTACCACGAGATCAGAGAGGCTAAACCCTAGAAGCTAGCCTATGGTATGATTGTATGTTATTGTGTCCTACGGACTAAAACCCTCCGGTTTATATAGACACCGGAGAGGGTTAGGGTTACACAAGGTCGGTTACAAAGGAGGAGATATCCATATCCGTACTGCCTAGCTTGCCTTCCACGCCAAGTAGAGTCCCATCCGGACACGAGACGAAGTCTTCAATCTTGTATCTTCATAGTCCAACAGTACGGCCAAAGTATATAGTCCGGCTGTCCGGAGACCCCCTAATCTAGGACTCCCTCACCCATCATTGGAATATTTAAGCCAAGTTCTATAATGAAAAATTCCCACTAGTATATGAAAGTGACAACATAGGAGACTCTCTATCATGAATATCATGGTGCTACTTTGAAGCACAAGTGTGAAAAAGGATAGTAGCATTGTCCCTTCTCTCTTTTTCTCTCATTTTTTTATTTGGGTCTTTTCTCTTTTTTTATGGACTCTTTTTTTTCTTTTCTTTTTTAATTTTTCATCCGGAGTCTCATCCCGACTTGTGGGGGAATCATAGTCTCCATCATCCTTTCCTCACTAGGACAATGCTCTAATAATGAAGATCATCACACTTTTATTTACTTACAACTCAAAAATTACAACTCGATACTTAGAACAAAATATGACTCTATGTGAATGCCTCCGGCGGTGCACCGGGATGTGCAATGATTCAAGAGTGAAATGTATACAAAATTATGAACGGTGGCTTTGCCGCAAATACTATGTCAACTACATGATCATGCAAGGAAATATGACAATGATTTAGCGTGTCATAATAAATGGAATGGTGGAAAGTTGCATGGCAATATATCTCGGAATGGCTATGGAAATGCCATAATAGGTAGGTATGGTGGATGTTTTGAGGAAGGTAAATGGTGGGTTTATGGTACCGGCGAAAGTTGCGCGGTATTAGAGAGGCTAGCAATGGTGCAAGGGTGAGAGTGCGTATAATCCATGGACTCAACATTAGTCATAAATAACTCACATACTTGTTGCAAAGATCTATTAGTTATCGAAACGAAGTACTACGCGCATGCTCTTGATGACCCACAAGTATAGGGGATCTATCGTAGTCCTTTTGATAAGTAAGAGTGTCGAACCCAACAAGAAGCAGAAGGAAATGACAAGCAGTTTTCGGTAAGGTATTCTGTGCAAGCACTGAAATTATCGGTAACAGATAGTTTTGTGATAAGGTAATTCGTAATGGGTAACAAGTAACAAAGGTAAGCAAGGTGCAGCAAGGTGGCCCAATCCTTTTTTTTAGCAAAGTACAAGCCTGGACGAACTCTTATATAAAGGAAAGCGCTCCCGAGGACACATGGGAATTATCGTCAAGCTAGTTTTCATCATGCTGATATGATTCACGTTCGCTACTTTGATAATTTGATATGTAGGTGGACCGGTGCTTGGGTACTGCCCTTCCTTGGACAAGCATCCCACTTATGATTAACACCCCTCGCAAGCATCCGCAACTACGAAAGAAGAATTAAGGTAAACCTAACCATAGCATGAAACATATGGATCCAAATCAGCCCCTTACGAAGCAACACATAAACTAGGGTTTAAACTTCTGTCACTCTAGCAACCCATCATCTACTTATTACTTCCCAATGCCTTCCCCTAGGACCAAACAATGGTGAAGTGTCATGTAGTCGATGTTCACATAACACCACTAGAGGAAAGACAACATACATCTCATCAAAATATCGAACGAATACCAAATTCACATGACTACTTATAGCAAGACTTCTCCCATGTCCTCAAAAACAAACGTAAGTACTCACAAATCATATTCATGTTCATAATCATAGGGGTATTAATATGCATAAAGGATCCGAACATATAATCTTCCACCGAATAAACCAACTAGCATCAACTACAAGGAGTAATCAACACTACTAGCAACCCACAGGTACCAATCTGAGGTTTTGAGACAAATATCGGATACAAGAGATGAACTAGGGTTTGAAAGGAGATGGTGCTGGTGAAGATGTTGATGGAGATTGACCCCCTCTCGATGATAGGATCGATGGTGACGATTTCCCCCTCTCGGAGGGATGTTTCCCCGGCAGAACAGCTCCGCCGGAGCCCTAGATTGGTTCCGCCAAGGTTCCGCCTCGAGACGGCGGCGCTTCGTCCCGAAAGCTTCCTTCTGATTTTTTCCAGGGCAAAAGACACCTTATACCAGAAGATGGGCACCGGGGGCCTGCCAGGTGGCCCACGAGGCAAGGGGCGCGCCTAGGGGGGTAGGGCACGCCCCCCCACCCTCGTGGATGGTGGGTGGCCCCCTCTGGTGCTTTCTTAGCCCAATATTTTTCATATATTCCAAAACTGACTCTCGTGGAGTTTCAGGACTTTTGGGGTTGTGCAGAATAGGTCTCTAATATTTGCTCCATTTCCAGCCCAGAATTCCAGCTGCCGGCATTCTCCCTCTTCATGCAAACCTTGTAAAATAAGAGAGAAAAGGCATAAGTATTGTGACATAATGTGTAATAACAGCCCATAATGCAATAAATATCGATATAAAAGCATGATGCAAAATGGACGTATCAACTCCCCCAAGCTTAGACCTCGCTTGTCCTCAAGCGGAAGCCGAAATCGAAAAATATGTCCGCATGTTTAGAGATAGAGGTGTTGATAAAATAAAAATACGAACATGAGGGCATCATGGTCATTCTTAGAATAGCAACATATATATATATAGTCATATGATTTGTTATGCTAAAGTAACAATCTATTCACAATGTAAAGTATGAATCAGGAACTTCATTGAAAACTAGCAAACTATAATCTCAGTCTTTGAAGCAATTGCAATTTATCGTAACATCGGAAAGAGTCAATAAAAGAGCTTTTCAGCAAGTCCACTGATAACCCACAAGTATAGGGGATCACAACAGTTTTCGAGGGTAGAGTATTCAACCCAAATTTATTGATTCGACACAAGGGGAGCCAAAGAATATTCTCAAGTATTAGCAGCTGAGTTGTCAATTCAACCACACCTGGAAACTTAATATCTACAGCAAAATGTTTAGTAGCAAAGTAATATGATAATAGTGGTAACGGTAGCAAAAGGTAACGGTAGCAAAAGTAATGTTTTTGGTATTTTGTAGTGATGATAGCAATAGCAATGGAAAAGTGAATAAGCGAAGAACAATATATGGAAAGCTCGTAGGCAATGGATCGGTGATGGAGAATTATGCCAGATGCGGTTCATCATGTAACAGTCATAACCTAGGGTGACACAGAACTAGCTCCAATTCATCAATGTAATGTAGGCATGTATTCCGAATATAGTCATACGTGCTTATGGAAAAGAGCTTGCATGACATCTTTTGTCCTACCCTCCCGTGGCAGCGGGGTCCTAGTGGAAACTAAGGGATATTAAGGCCTCCTTTTAATAGAGTACCGGACCAAAGCATTAACACATAGTGAATACATGAACTCCTCAAACTACGGTCATCACCTGTAAGTATCCCGATTATTGTCACTTCGGGGTTAACGGATCATAACACATAATAGGTGACTATAGACTTGCGAGATAGGATCAAGAACTCTCATATATTGATGCTAACATAATAGGTTCAGATCTGAAATCATGGCACTCGGGCCCTAGTGACAAGCATTAAGCATAGCAAAGTCATAGCAACATCAATCTCAGAACATAGTGGATACTAGGGATCAACCCCTAACAAAACTAACTCGATTACATGATAAATCTCATCCAACCCATCATCGTCCAGCAAGCCTACGATGAAATTACTCTAGCACGGCGGTGAGCATCATGAAATTGGTGATGGAGGATGGTTGATGATGACGATGGCGACGGTTTCCCCTCTCCGGAGCCCCAAACAGACTCCAGATCAGCCCTCCCGAGAGGTTTTAGGGCTTGGCGGTGGCTCCGTATCGTAAAACATGATGAATCCTTCTCTCGGATTTTTTCTCCCCGAAAGCAAATATATAGAGTTGGAGTTGAGGTCGGAGGAGCTCCAGGGGGCTCACGAGGTAGGGGGGCGCGCCCCCCACCCTCGTGGACAGGTGGCGGGCCCCTGGTCTTCATCTTTTGCAAGGATTTTTTATTATTTCCGAATAGATGTTCCGTGAAGTTTTAGGTCATTCCGAGAACTTTTGTTTCTGCACATAAATAATACCATAGCAATTCTGCTGAAAACAACGTCAGTCTGGGTTAGTTCCATTCAAATCATGCAAGTTAGAGTCCAAAACAAGGGCAAAAGTGTTTGGAAAAGTAGATACGATAGATACGTATCAATTCCCCCAAGCTTAAACCTTTGCTTGTCCTCAAGCAATTCAGTTGATAAACTGAAAGTGATAAAGAAAAACTTTTACAAACTCTGTTTGCTCTTGTTGTTGTAAATTTGTAAAGCCAGCATTCAAGTTTTCAGCAAAGATTATGACTAACCACATTCACAATAATGCTCAGGCCTCAAGTTTACTCATATCAATGGCATAATCAACTAGCGAGCAATAATAATAAATCTTGGATGACAACACTTTCTCAAAACAATCATAATATGATATAACAAGATGGTATCTCGCTATCCCTTTCTGAGACTGCAAAACATAAATGCAGAGCACCTTTAAAGATCAAGGACTGACTAGACATTGTAATTCATGGTAAAAGAGATCCAGTCAAGTCATACTCAATGTAAACTAATAGTAATGAATTCAAATGACAGCGGTGCTCTCCAACTAGTGCTTTTTAACAAGAAGATGATGACTCAACATGAAAATAAATAGATAGGCCCTTCACCGAGGGAAGCAGAGATTTGTAGAGGTGCCAGAGCTCGGTTTTGAAATAGAGATGAATAATATTTTGAGCGGTATACTTTCATTGTCAACATAACAACCAAGAGATGGCAATATCTTCCATGCTACACACATTATAGGCGGTTCCCAAACATAATGGTAAAGTTTATACTCCCCCTCGACCAACAAGCATCAATCCATGGCTTGCTCGAAACAACGAGTGCCTCCAACTAACAAGAGTCCCAGGGGGAGTTCTGTTTGCAATTATTTTGATTTGATTTGCATAAAGCATGGGACTGGGCATCCCGGTGATGAGCCACTTTCTCGTGAGTGAGGAGCGGAGTCCACTCCTCTTGAGAATAACCCGCCTAACATGGAAGATACAGACAACCCTAGTTGATACATGAGCTATTCGAGCATACAAGACAGGATATTTATTTGAAGGTTTAGAGTTTGGCACATACAAATTTACTTGGAACGGCAGGTAGATACCGTATATAGGTAGGTATGGTGGACTCATATGGAATAACTTTGGGGTTTATGGGATTGGATGCACACGCAATATTCCCGCTTAGTACAAGTGAAGGATAGAAAAAGACTGGGAAGCGACCAGCTAGAGAGCGACAACAGTCATGAACATGCATTAAAATTAATCAACACCGAATGCAAGCATGAGCAGGATATAATAGCATTAAAATATCGTGAAGGCTATGTTGATTTTGTTTCAACTACATGCGTGAACATGCGCCAAGTCAAGTCACTTAAATCATTCAGAGGAGGATACCACCCTATCATACCACATCACAACCATTTTAATAGCATGTTGGCACGCAATGTAAACCATTATAAGCTCCTAGATAATTAAGCATGGCACAAGAAACTATGATCTCTAGTTGTCATTGCAAACATGTTTACCCATAATAGGCTGAATCAGGAACGATGAATTAATCATATTTACAAACACAAGAGATGTCAAGTTCATACCAGCTTTTCTCATCTCAATCAGTCCATCATATATCTTCATAATTGCCTTTCACTTGCACAACCGAACGATGTGGATAATAATAATAGTGCACGTGCATTGGACTAAGCTGGAATCTGCAAGCATTCAATAAATAGGAGAAGACAAGGCAATATGGGCTCTTTTGTCAGATCAACAATAATGCATATAAGAGCTACTTCTACAATTTAATTATGGTCTTCTCCTATCGACCCCCAAAGAAAAGCATAGGAATAAAACTATTTACACGGGAAAACTCCCAACAAGCAAAAGAAGAACAGGAAATCTTTTTGGGTTTTCTTTTTAATTACTACTATAAGCATGGAAAGTAAACTAATTAAAAGCTACAACTAATTTTTTTGGTTTTTTTCTTAAGGTTTATTAAACACACAAGAAGAAAGCATAAAAAGGAAAATAAACTAGCATGGAAATTACAATGAAAAAGTATGAGCATCGACATCTAGCATTGAGTGCGTGAACATGAATATAATGTCGGTGAGAAATACGTACTCCCCCAAGCTTAGGCTTTTGGCCTAAGTTGGTCTATGGCCACGGTTGGCCTGGCGGATATCCATAATAATAGTTGGGGTCATACTGAGATGCAGCGGCTATCGCCTCCAGAGCTGCAACGTGGCGACGAGAGGCCTCCGCCCTCCTCTCGTACTCATCTGCCTCCTCTCTGGTAATAACATATCTTCCTTTTGCCTGATAATCAAAGAAGGCGGGAGCAGGGAGAGTAATACGGACAGCACGACGTCTATTAAAGATTAAACGATACTAGAGAGGTGATTCATTCCTCTCGGCAAACTGGTGGTGAACCATAGCATTAAAGTCTAGGTAAGCAGGAGGTAATTCAATATCATCATTACGTATAGTTACACCAAGAAAATCAGCTAAGCGGGTTGCATAAATTCCACCAAAGAAATCTCCATTAAATCTATTCAGATGCAACCTACGTGCAACAATGACTCCCAAATTATAAGATTTATCTCCCAACACAGCACTCCTAAGAATTCTGAGGTCGGGGACACACATGTGACATGCTTCATATTTACTGTTAATGCATCTACCTATGAAGAGGGCAAAATATTGTATAGCAGGAAAATGAATGCTCCCTATGGTAGCTTGTGTTATATCTCTAGATTCCCCCACAGTTATACTAGCAAGAAAATCTCTAAATTCAGATTTGCGAGGTTCCCTGATACTACCCCATTGTGCAAGTTTGCAAGCAGTGCTAAAATCCTCTAAGTCCATAGTGTAAGAATTTTCATAAAGATCAAACAGGATAGTTGGAGAATTACGTGAAGATGAAAATTCAAACCTCCTCACAAAGGAACTAGTGAGATAGTGGTAGTGACGACATTTTTCTTCCTCGAAGCTCACAAGATCAGTGTTACGCAAATATGCATTAAATTATTCCTTAATTCCCGCTCAATCCATAAAGTTTTCCGAAGGCCATTCACAAGGACGCACTGGAGCGTTTCTTGGTGGCTCATAATCAACATCACGCATTGCAAGCCTGGGCTCTTGTTTCCTTGAAGAGCCCCGTTGGTACATTTTCCTAAACATATTTATTCCTCTGAAAATTTTCTGAAATTTTTAGTAACTTCAAAATAAAAGTGAACCAAACTCAACAAAATTGATAGCAACTACTCCTACAAGTGCCTAGAGCCTATATCATGCATCAAAACTACTTGGAACCATATAAATTTGACATGCAAGCTCAAGAACATGGTCACCTAGGCAGCACAAATTTGCAATGAATAAAGCACTAGAACAAAAACTAATTAGACCAATGGAGGAGTCACATACCAAGGAACAATCTCCCCAAGCAGTTTTGTGAGAGGTGCTTTGAGCAAGGAGATCGAAAATGGTAGCAAAATGAGCTAGAACTTGAGCTTGAGCTGGATATTCGTGTATGTGGGAGGAAGAAGAAGTGTGTGGGTGCAGGAATAAGTGGAGGGGGCCACCAGGGGCCCACGAGGCAGGGGGCGCGCCCAGGAGGGTAGGGCGCGCCCCTGACCCTCGTGGCCAGGTGCCAGCTCCTCCTGCTATGTTCTCAGTGCCAAATATTCTCAAATATTCCAGAAAAAATCATATTTAAATTTCAGAGCATTTGGAGAACTTTTATTTTCGGGGTATTTTTATATTGCACGGATAATTCAGATAGCAGACATAAAATACTATTTTTATTTTATTTAAAATAAATAACAAAAAGTAAAAGTAGGGTACAGAAGGTTGTGCCTTCTAGTTTCATCCATCTCATGCTCATCAAAAGGAATCCACTAACAAGGTTGATCAAGTCTTCTTAACGAACTCATTCCGAATAACATGGAAATAGAGAAATTTCGAATAACACTATGTTATCTCAACAGGGATATGCACATCCCCAATAATAAGAATATCATATTTCTTCTTGACAGTAGGAAGAGGAAATTCAAAACCTCCAAATATAATCGATGGAATTTTTCCAATAGAGTTGATACTATGAACTTGAGGTTGTTTCCTCAGAAAGTGTACCGTATGCTCATTACCATTAACATGAAAAGTGACATTGCCTTTATTGCAATCAATAACAGCCCCTGCAGTATTCAAAAAGGGTCTTCCAAGAATAATAGACATACTATCGTTCTCGGGAATATCAAGAATAACAAAGTCCGTTAAAATAGTAACGTTTGCAACCACAACAGGCACATCCTCACAAATACCGAGAGGTATATCAGTTGATTTATCCGCCATTTGCAAAGATATTTCAGTAGGTGTCAACTTATTCAAATCAAGTCTATGATATAAAGAGAGAGGCATAACACTAACACCGACTACAAGATCACATAAAGCAGTTTTAACATAGTTTCTTTTAATGGAGCATTGTATAGTTGGTACACCGGGATCTCCAAGTTTCTTTGGTATTCCACCCTTAAAAGTATAATTAGCAAGCATGGTGGAAATTTCAGCTTCCGGTATCTTTCTTTTATTTGTAACAATATGTTTCATATACTTAGCATAAGGATTCATTTTGAGCATATCAGTTAATCGCATACGCAAAAAGATAGATCTAATCATTTCAGCAAAGCGCTCAAAATCCTCATCATCCTTTTTCTTGGTTGGTTTGGGAGGAAAAGGCATGGGTTTCTGAACCCAAGGCTCTCTTTCCTTACTGTGTTTCCTAGCAATAAAGTCTTTCTTATCATAACGTTGATTCTTTGATTGTGGGTTATCAAGATCAACAAGAGGTTCAATTTCTATATTATTATCATTACTAGGTTGAGCATCATCATGAACATTATCATTAACATTATCACTAGTTTCAGGTTCATTACCAGATTGTGTTTTAGCATCAGAGATAGAAATATCATTTGGATTATCAGGTGTTTCAGTAATAGGTTCACTAGAAGCATGCAAAGTCCTATCATTTTTCTTTTTCTTCCTATTAGAAGGACTAGGTGCATCTATATTATTTCTCTGAGAATCTTGCTCAATTCTCTTAAGGTGGCCTTCCGGATACAAAGGTCCCTGAGTCATTTTACCAGTTCTAGTAGCCACTCTAACAGCATAGTCCTTATTCTTACTATTCAATTCATTGAGCAAATCATTTTGAGTTTTAAGTACTTGTTCTACTTGAGTGGTAACCATAGAAGCATGTTTACTAATAAGTTTAAGTTCACCTTTGACATTAGCCATATAATCACCCAAGTGTTCAAGCATATTTGAATTGTATTTCAATTGTCTACCAAAATTTATCAAACTCATCTAAGCATGGGCTAGCAAATTTAGTAAACGGGATTTCAGCTTTATCATATCTATAGAGAGAATTTACCTTTACTACCCGTGTCGGGTTATCAAGACCATGAGTTTCTTCAATAGGTAATCGATTAAGATCGTATGTTTCTTCAACATGCGGTAAATTAAGACCGTGTATTTCTTCAATAGGAGGTAAATTCTTAACATCTTCATCTTTAATACCTTTTTCTTTCATAGATTTCTTTGCCTCTTGCATATCTTCAGGACTGAGAAATAGAATACCCCTCTTCTTTGGAGTTGGTTTAGGAATAGGCTCAGGAGCTGGCTCAGGAAGTGTCCAATTATTTTCATTGGTCAACATATTATTCAATAGAATTTCAGCTTCATCCGGTGTTCTTTCCCTGAAAATAGAACCAGCACAACTATCCAGGTAATCTTTGGAGGCATCGATTAGTCCATTATAAAAGATATCAAGTATTTCATTTTTCTTAAGAGGATGATCAGGCAAATAATTAAGTAATTGGAGAAGCCTCCCCAAGCTTGTGGGAGACTCTCTTCTTCAATTTGCACAAAATTATATATATATCCCTTAAAGCAGCTTGTTTCTTATGAGCAGTGAAATATTTAGCAGAGAAGTAATAGATCATATCCTGGGGACTACGCACACAACCAGGATCAAGAGAATTAAACCATATCTTAGCATCACCCTTTAATGAGAACGGAAATATTTTAAGGATATAAAAGTAGTGAGTTCTCTCATCATTAGTGAACAGGGTGGCTATATCATTTAATTTAGTAAGATGTGCCACAACAGTTTTAGAGTCATAGCCATGAAAAGGATCAGATTCAACCAAAGTAATTATATTAGGATCAACAGAGAATTCATAATCCTTATCAGTAACAAAGATAGGTGAAGTAGCAAAAGCAGGGTCAGGTTTCATCCTAGCATTTAGAGATTGCTTATTCCATTTAGCTAATAACCTCTTAAGTTCATAACTATCTTTGCAAGCTAAAATATCTAAAGAAGCTTCTTTATCAAAAACATAACCCTTAGGAATAACGGGCAAGTCTTCATCATCACTTTCATCAATATTATTAGATTCAATATTTTCATTCTCTCTAACCCTAGCAAGTTGTTCATCAAGAAATTCACCAAGTGGCACAGTAGTATCAAGCATAGAATTAGTTTCATCATAAGTATCATGCATAGCAGAAGTGGCATCATCAATAACATGCGACATATTAGAACGAATAGCAGAAGCAGGTTTAGGTGTCGCAAGCTTACTCAAAACAGAAGGTGAATCAAGTGTAGAGCTAGATGGCAGTTCCTTACCTCCCCTCGTAGTTGAGGGATAAATCTTGGTTTTTGGATCTCTCAAGTTCTTCATAATGATAAGCAGATATAAATCCCAAGTGACTCAAAGAATAGAGCTATGCTCCTCGGCAACGGCGCCAGAAAATAGTCTTGATAACCCACAAGTATAGGGGATCGCAACAATTTTCGAGGGTAGAGTATTCAACCCAAATTTATTGTTTCGACATAAGGGGAGCCAAAGAATATTCTCAAGTATTAGTAGCTGAGTTGTCAATTCAACCACACCTGGAAACTTAATATCTGCAGCAAAGTGTTTAGTAGCAAAGTAATATGATAGTAGTGGTAATGGTAGCAAAAGCAATGTTTTTGGTATTTTGTAGTGATGATAGAATAGCAACGGAAAAGTAAATAAGCGAAGAACGATATATGGAAAGCTCGTAGGCAATGAATCGGTGATGGAGAATTATGCCGGATGCGGTTCATCATGTAACAGTCATAACCTAGGGTGACACAGAACTAGCTCCAATTCATCAATGTAATATAGGCATGTATTCCGAATATAGTCATACGTGCTTATGGAAAAGAACTTGCCTGACATCTTTTGTCCTACCCTCTGATACGTCTCCGTCGTATCTATAATTTTTTATTGTTCCATGCCAATATTCTACAACTTTCATATACTTTTCGCAACTTTTTATACTGTTTTTGGGACTAACATATTGATCCAGTGCCCAATGCCAGTTCCTGTTTGTTGCATGTTTTTTGTTTCGCAGAATATCCATATCAAACGGAGTCCAAACGGGATAAAAATAGATGGAGATTTTTTTGGAACATATATGATTTTTGGGAAGAAAAATCCACGCGAGACGGTGCCCGATGTGGCCACGAGGTAGGGGGCGCGCCCCTGACCCTCGTGGGCCACCCGTAAGGCGGTTGGTGCCCTTCTTTCGCCACAAGAAAGCTAATATCCGGATAGAGATCATGTCAAAATTTCAGCCCAATCGGAGTAACGGATCTCCGGGAATATAAGAAACGGTGAAAGGGAAGAATCTGAGAACGCAAAAACAGAGAGAGACAGAGAGATAGATCCAATCTCGGAGGGGCTCTCGCCCCTCCCATGCCATGGAGGCCATGGACCAGAGGGGAAACCCTTCTCCCACATAGGGAGGAGGTCAAGGAAGAAGAATAAGGATGGGGGCTCTCTCCCCCTTGCTTCCGGTGGAACCGGAACGCCGCCGGGGGCCATCATCATCACCGCGATCTACACCAACACCTCTGCCATCTTCACCAACATCTCCATCACCTTCCCCCCTCTATCTACAGTGGTCCACTCTCCCGCAACCCGCTGTCCCCTCTACTTGAACATGGTGCTTTATGCTTCATATTATTATCCAATGATGTGTTGCCATCCTATGATGTCTGAGTAGATTTTCGTTGTCCTATCGGTGGTTGATGAATTGCTATGATTGATTTAATTTTCTTGTGGTTATGTTGCTGTACTTTGGTGCCCATCATATGATTGCGTGCGTGGATCACACCCTAGGGTAAGTTGTATGTTGATACGACTATGTATTGGAGGGCAAGAGTGATAGAAGCTTCAACCTAGCATAGAAATTGATGCATACGGGATTGAAGGGGGGCCAATATATCTTAATGCTATGGTTGGGTTTTACCTTAATGAACATTAGTAGTTGCGGATGCTTGCTAATAGTTCCAATCATAAGTGCATAGAATTCCAAGTCAGGGATGACATGCTAGCAGTGGCCTCTCCCACATAATACTTGCTATCGGTCTAGTAAAGTAGTCAATTGCTTAGGGGCAATTTCACAACTCCTACCACCACTTTTCCACACTCGCTATATTTACTTTATTGTTTCTTTATCTAAACATCCCCTACTTTTTATTTACGTACTCTTTATTATCTTGCAAACCTATCCAACAACACCTAAAAAGTACTTCTAGTTTCATACTTGTTCTAGGTAAAGCGAACGTCAAGCGTGCGTAGAGTTGTATAGAAGTTGAGGGAATATTTGTTCTACCCTTAGCTCCTCGTTGGGTTCGACACTCTTACTTATCGAAAACTGTTGCGATCCCCTATACTTGTGGGTTATCAAGACCTTTTTCTGGCGCCGTTGCCGGGGAGCAATAGCGTGGGGTGAATATTCTCGTGTGTGCTTGTTTGCTTTATCACTAAGTAATTTTTATTTGTTGTTCTTAGTTGTTCTTTATCTTTAGTTATGGATATGGAACACGAAATACCAAAAAAATTAGGTGTACTTGCTACTCATGGAGATGGGGAACCTCCTAAAACCCTCGATGCTGGTTATGTGAAAAATATTATGTACTACTTTAATAATCCTGAGAAAACTCCATTCAATTATGCAATGGGAGTAACGTTGGATCAACATGAATACTTTAGGGATTACTGCTTGACACAAAAAGGGAAACTATTATGGGATCAATTTCATATATTGAAGTGGTATGCTCGGCAAGTATGCTTGAGTTATGATTATACTTGTTGCTCTAGGATGAAGGCTCCACACCTTACCTTTTTATGCAAATTTAATGATAATAAAATCTTAGCTTCTGATGCTAATGGTATATATGATTACTATGATGTGGAACAAATAGAAGAATTTGTTGCTTTTATGGGTGCTTACGAAATTGAATCTATGTTTAAAGAGTTTGAAGATTTTGATGATGTTGTTTATAGACCTAAAAATTTAGCTATCCTGAAATATTGTTACGAAAATTATGAATACAATTACAAAATTAATGCGCTTATTAAGAAAGTCTCCGCTGTCCAAGAAGAGACTAATATTTTATAGGAATCTATGGAAGAAGAAGCTGATGAAACTGTGAGCTCATTGGACGAAAAAGATGAGTAGGAGAGCGAAGAACAAAAGGAGGAAGAGCGGATTAGCTACCCGTGCCCACCTTATAATGAGAGTAACTCTTCAACTTATACATTGTTTAATTCCCCTTCGTGCTTACCGAAGGATGATTGCTATGATGATTGTTATGATCCTGTTGATTCTTTTGAAATATCCCTTTTTGATGATGCTTGCTATGCTTGTGGCCAAGATGCCAATATGAATTATGCTTATGGAGATGAACTTGCTATAGTTCCTTATGTTAAACATGAAATTGTTGCTATTGCACCCACACATGATAGTCCTATTATCTTTTTGAATTCTCCAAACTACACTATATCGGAGAAGTTTGCTCTTATTAAGGAATATATTGATGGGTTGCCTTTTACCATTGCACATGATGATTTTGATGAATATAATATGCATGTGCTTGCTGCTCCTACTTGCAATTATTATGAGAGAGGAACTACATCTCTGCCTCTTTATGTTTCCAATATGATAAAATTGCAAGAAACTGTTTATACTATGCATTGGCCTTTACTTTGTGTGCAGGAATTGTTCTTTTATGACATGCCGATGCATAGGAAGAGAGTTAGACTTTGTCATTACATAATATATGTTACCTTGTGCTCACCACTAAATTACAAATCATTGTTAATTAAAATTGGCTTTGATATACCTTGGGATCCGGGTGGATCCATTACTTGAGCACTATATGCCTAGCTTAATGGCTTTAAAGAAAGCGCTGCCGGGGAGACAACCCGGAAGTTTTAGAGTGTCATTTATTTCTGTTTTGTGCTTTTATAAATTTTAGAAATGAAAATAATGTGCCAAGGTTTGCCTTTAGGATCTTTACATTTGCTTGATGGTTTGTACGGTGCAGGACAGAAACTTTGGCTGTAGTGCGCGATTTTACATTTTTAGTTGGAATGTCAAATGGTTATGATTCTTTTTGCACTGTCTTCCTATACAAATTTTTTATTTTTCCTAATTTCAGTAGAATGTTTCAAGTATCAGAAGTATGGTGAATGTTCAGATTATTACAGGCTGTTCTGTTTTAGACAGATTCTGTTTTTGATGCATAGTTTGCTTGTTTTGATGAAACTATCAATTTATATTAGTGGATTAAGCCATGGAAAAGTTATGTTACAGTAGACACAATGCAAAAAAAAAGTATGAATTGGTTTGCAACAGTACTTAGAGTAGTGATTTGCTTTATTATACTAACGGATCTTATCGAGTTTTCTGTTGAAGTTTTGTGTGGATGAAGTGTTCGATGATCGAGAAGGTCTCGATGTGAGAAGAAGGAAGAGAGGCAAGAGCTCAAGCTTGGGGATGCCCGAGGCACCCCAAGTAAATATTCAAGGAGACTCAAGCGTCTAAGCTTGGGGATGCCCCGGAAGGCATCCCCTCTTTCTTCAACAAGTATCGGTATGTTTTCGGATTCGTTTCGTTCATGCGATATGTGCAATCTTGGAGCGTCTTTTGCATTTAGTTTTCATTTTTATTTTATGCACCATGCTGGTATGAGATAGTCCTTGGTTGATTTATAGAATGCTCTATGCACTTCACTTATATCTTTTGAGTATGGCCTTATAGAATGCTTCATGTGCTTCACTTATATCATTTGAAGTTTGGATTGCCTATTTCTCTTTACATAGACAACCGCCATTTGTAGAATGCTCTTTTGCTTCACTTATATTTGTTAGAGCGTGGGCATATCTTTTGTAGAAAGAATTGAACTCTCTTGCTTCACTTATATCTATTTGGAGAGATGACAGGAATTGGTCATTCACATGGTTAGTCATAAAATCCTACATAAAACTTGTAGATCACTGAATATGATGTGTTTGATTCCTTGCAATAGTTTTGCGATATAGAGATGGTGATATTAGAGTCATGCTAGTGGGTAGTTGTGGATTGTAGAAATACTTGTGTTGAGGTTTGTGATTCCCGTAGCATGCACGTATGGTGAACCGTTATGTAACGAAGTTGGAGCATGAGGTATTTATTGATTGTCTTCCTTATGAGTGGCAGTCGGGGACGAGCGATGGTCTTTTCCTACCAATCTATCCCCCTAGGAGCATGCGTGTAGTACTTTGTTTCGATGGCTAATAGATTTTTGCAATAAGTACGTGAGTTCTTTATGACTAATGTTGAGTCCATGGATTATACGCACTCTCACCCTTCCATCATTGCTAGCCTCTCTAGTACCGCGTAACTTTCGCCGGTACCATAAACCCACCATATATCTTCCTCAAAACAGCCACCATACCTACCTGTCATGGCATTTCCATAGCCATTCCGAGATATATTGCCATGCAACTTTCATCATCATCATATACATGACTTGAGTATTCATTGCCATATTGCTTTGCATGATCGTAAGATAGCTAGCATGGTGTTTTTATGTCTTGTCTGTTTTTTGATGTCATTGCTACGCTAGATAATTGCACATCCCGGTACACCGCCGGAGGCATTCATATAGAGTCATATCTTTGTTCTAGATATTGAGTTGTAATATTGAGTTGTAAGTAAATAAAAGTGTGATGATCATCATTATTAGAACATTGTCCCATGTGAGGTTATCAAAAAAAAAGTGGCCAAAGAAGCCCCCCCCCCCAAAAGAAAAGAGAGAGGCCAAAGAAGCCTACAAAAAAAGAAAAAAAAAGAGAAAAAAATGAGAGAAAAAGAGAGAAGGGGCAGTGCTACTATCCTTTTTCCACACTTGTGCTTCAAAGTAGCACCATGTTCTTCATATATAGAGTCTCTTGAGTTATCACTTTCATATACTAGTGGGAATTTTCATTATAGAACTTGGCTTGTATATTCCGATGATGGGCTTCCTCAAATGCCTGAGGTCTTCATGAGCAAGCAAGTTGGATGCACACCCACTTAGTTTCAGTTAGAGCTTTCATACACTTATAGCTCTAGTGCATCTGTTGCATGGCAATCCCTACTCACTCACATTGATATCTATTGATGGGCATCTCCATAGCCCGTTGATACGCCTAGTTGATGTGAGACTATCTTCTCCTTTTTGTCTTCTCCACCATCATATTCTATTCCGCCTATAGTGCTATGTCCATGGCTCACGTTCATGTATTGCGTGAAAGTTGAAAAGGTTTGAGAACATTAAAAGTATGAAACAATTTCTTGGCTTGTCATTGGGGTTGTGCATGATGTGAATATTTTGTGTGGTGAAGATGGAGCATAGCCAGACTATATGATTTTGTAGGGATAACTTTCTTTGTCCTTGTTATTTTGAAAAGACATGATTGCTTTCTTAGTAGGCTTGAAGTATTATTGTTTTTATGTCGAATGATAGACTATTGCTTTGAATCACTCGTATCTTAATATTCATGCCATGATTAGATATGTGATCAAGATTATGCTAGGTAGCATTCCGCATCAAAAATTATCTTTTTTATCATTTACCTACTCGAGGACGAGCAGGAATTAATCTTGGGGATCCTGATACATCTCTGTCGTATCTATAATTTTTTATTGTTCCATGCCAATATTCTACAACTTTCATATACTTTTGGCAACTTTTTATACCATTTTTGGGACTAACATATTGATCCAGTGCCCAGTGCCAGTTCCTGTTTGTTGCATGTTTTTTGTTCCGCAGAATATCCATATCAAATGGAGTCCAAACAGGATAAAAACTGACGGAGATTTTTTTGGAATATATATGATTTTTGGGAAGAAAAATCCACGCGAGACGGTGCCCGAGGTGGCCATGAGGTAGGGGGGCGCGCCTGACCCCTGGGCACGCCCCTGACCCTTGTGGACCACCCGTAAGGCGGTTGGTGCCCTTCTTTCTCCACAAGAAAGCTAATATTCGGATAGAGATCATGTCAAAATTTCAGCCCAATCGGAGTTACGGATCTCCGGGAATATAAGAAACGGTGAAAGGGAAGAATCTGAGAACGCAGGAACAGAGAGAGACAGAGAGACAGATCCAATCTCGGAGGGGCTCTCGCCCCTCCCGTGCCATGGAGGCCATGGACCAGAGGGGAAACCCTTCTCCCATCTAGGGAGGAGGTCAAGGAAGAAGAAGAAGGATGGGGGCTCTCTCCCCCTTGCTTCCGGTGGAACCGAAAGGCCGCCGGGGGCCATCATCATCACCGCGATCTACACCAACACCTCTGCCATCTTCACCAACATCTCCATCACCTTCCCCCCTCTATCTACAGTGGTCCACTCTCCCGCAACCCGCTGTCCCCTCTACTTGAACATGGTGCTTTATGCTTCATATTATTATCCAATGATGTGTTGCCATCCTATGATGTCTGAGTAGATTTTCGTTGTCCTATCGGTGGTTGATGAATTGCTATGATTGATTTAATTTGCTTGTGGTTATGTTGCTGTCCTTTGGTGCCCATCATATGATTGAGCGCGTGGATCACACCCTAGGGTTAGTTGTATGTTGATAGGACTATGTATTGGAGGGCAAGAGTGACAGAAGCTTCAACCTAGCATACAAATTGATGCATACGGGATTGAAGGGGGGCCAATATATCTTAATGCTATGGTTGGGTTTTACCTTAATGAACATTAGTAGTTGCGGATGCTTGTTAATAGTTCTAATCATAAGTGCATAGAATTCCAAGTCAGGGATGACATGCTAGCAGTGGCCTCTCCCACATAATACTTGCTATCGGTCTAGTAAAGTAGTTAATTGCTTAGGGGCAATTTCACAACTCCTACCACCACTTTTCCACACTCGCTATATTTACTTTATTGTTTATTTATCTAAACATCCCCTACTTTTTATTTACGTACTCTTTATTATCTTGCAAACCTATCCAACAACACCTACAAAGTACTTCTAGTTTCATACTTGTTCTAGGTAAAGCGAATGTCAAGCGTGTGTAGAGTTGTATCGGTGGTCGATATAACTTGAGGGAATATTTTTTCCACCTTTAGCTCCTCGTTGGGTTCGACACTCTTACTTATCGAAAACTGTTGCAATCCCCTATACTTGTGGGTTATCACCCTCCCGTGGCAGCGGGGTCCTAGTGGAAACTAAGGGATATTAAGGCCTCGTTTTAATAGTGTACCGTACCAAAGCATTAACACATAGTGAATACATGAACTCCTTAAACTACAGTCATCACCGGTAAGTATCCCCATTATTGTCACTTCAGGGTTAACGGATCCTAACACATAATAGGTGAATATAGATGTAGCGACCAGACCTCAAACGGTCCAATCTCTGTGCTCAGGTGTCATCCCTGGAACAGCAGTGTTTACGCCACACAGTACTTGAAGGATTTATAACAGAGTAGCAATCACACAGTTATTACATCGAGTGTCTCAAAAGAGAGCTTATTACAATAAATATGGCTTAAGGCCATCTAATAACGATAACAGCGGAAGGCTTGGAAGATAAGTGAGTCCATCAACTCCAACGGCATCACTGAGTATAGAACCACGACCTAAAAACACCTTAATCATCGTCTGAAAAGTCTGCAACATGAGCGTTGCAGCCCGAAATGGGTCAGCACATGGAATATGCTGGCAATGTAACACATAGAGAGCAATGAAAGGATAAGGCTATACTACATGCACATTTGGCTGGTGGAAAGCTCTATGGTTACAGTTTTGCGTAAAGCCAATTTTCCCCTACTACGAAGGAATAACTTTTATTTAACTATCATGGTAGTTGTTAAACATTGAGAGTGTAGACACGCTCTCAATCCCAATTAGGCATCATCATTAAAACCCAACAAAATTAGTTTAGAGTAACATGATGAGATTCACATGATAATCCAGGTACTAGATACTCAAGTTTTCCATAATCGGGGACACGGCTAACCATGATTAGTTTATACACTCTGCAGAAGTTTGCGCACTTTTCCCCACAAGACTCGATCGCCTCCGTTTGATTTCTCGCACTACATGTTGTTTGAGAAACGGATGACCGAGACATAGTCTTTCAGAAGTGCTAGCACCTTCCGATCGGGTAGACCGTTACACCTACTTTCCCCTACATCTGCTAGTCTACCATTGTAAGAGTTCGCATGACTTAATCAACTATGCTAGTGCCCATAGTAGCTTGTGGCTGCACACGCAAGTTTCTAGCATGAATAATCTCATGATCCCTTTGAGCCTGGGTGGCGGTCTAAAAGAAAACAGGCAATCGCTGGAATACCAAGGTGCCTCAATCCACCCAGATGTGTATTTAAGTTGCCACCTTAGATAAACCATTAATTTAACAATCTCACATCTGTCATGGATACACTCACCCAATCCACGTCTACTATCATAGCATAGCATAATAAGCAACGTAGAAGTAACTCCCAAAGGTTTGATAATAAACAGGTAATAGGTACTACCTCAACTACTTCCCAAACCCACAATTTAATTAGATCCTAATCATGCAATGTGTGAGGATTGATCTAATGCAATAAAACTGGGTAGTAGGAGGTATGATCAAAGTGTTACTTGCCTTGCTGATGATCCGGGAAACCTAGCGATTCGAAGTAGCAAGCGGCGCACTTGGGTACTCTATCGCAAACAAACAAGTATACAATAATTACTCAACTAATGCACAGGTAAAACTCAAATAAGAGATCTAACCAGAAAGTTCAACTTAAGAACTCCGGTTGGCAAAAAGAATCAAATCGAACGAAGCAACGAAAGACAAACGGTAAAAGAAACAGGCTTCGTTTACTATTCTAGATCTAGGGCAATTTTTACAGATGCAAAAACTTGTTTGAGTTGGTTAAACGGAAAGAGGGTTTTGAGATGAAACTCCAGGCGCTTGAATCGCCTGATTCCGATAAACGAGCGAAAAGTTATACTAGAACGAAAGACGGATCAGGAATCACGATCAGAAAAATCACGGATTTAATCCGAGAAAAAGAAAACGACGAACAGATTAATGAACGGACGTTTGTTAATTGGATCTAAACGATGAACGCGTTCATTAAAACGAACGACCAAGCGAACGCTCGCTAAATAAATAAACCAGAAAACCGATCTATTTAAAAAATGAAACTAAAAAAACCGAACAAACTCAACGGAAAACCGATCGGTTTTTCGAGAAAAACCGGCGGCGGCGAGGTCTACCTCCGGTGAGCGGCGGGGCGGCGGTCCGGCGGGGTCAGCGCGGGGCGGCGGGGTCGGCGTGGGGCGGCGGTGCGGCGAGGGGCGGCGGCGGCAGCAAAGGCGGCGGCGGGGCGGCTAGGGCGACTAGGGTTTGGGAGGGGTCCGGCTGGGCCTCCCCGGCTTATAAAGCCGGCCGGGCCAAGTGTCCGGGTCAGACACGGCCCGTTAGGTCGGTTGCGGTTTTTTTTAAAATAGTTACGCTCAGAAAAAAACCAAAAGGAATACTAAACGGACACCAAAAATCCCGAAATAAATTCTCCCGGCTTCTAAAATCAAGCCGCACAAGATGAACATTTATTTGGGGCCTAAATGCAATTTTGAAAAACACGCATTTTTCCTAAATTCGAATAAAATAGCAAATAAAACCAAAATAAAATCTTATTTGATTTTTTTATTAAATCCTCAATATTTCTTTATTTTGGGAAAGTCATTTTATTCCCTGTCTCATATTTTTGTAATAGAAATAATTGAAGATAAAATAAATAAAATCTAATGATCCTATTTTCAAAATTTGAGAAAACTCAAATATGAAAATAACGAAATACCCAACTCTCTCTGAGGGTCCTTGAGTTGCGTAGAATTTTCTAGGATCAGCCAAAATGCAATAAAATATAATATGCAATGATGATCTAGTGTATAACATTCCAAATTGAAAATTTGGGATGTTACAAACCTACCCCCTTAAGATGAATCTCGCCCTCGAGATTCGGGTTGGCTAGAAAATAGGTGAGGGTGGTCCTTTAGCAATTATTTCTCTCGCTCCCAGGTGGCTTCATCCTCCGTGTGGTGGCTCCACTGAACTTTGCAAAACTTTATAACCTTACTGCGGGTGACTCGGCTGGCATACTCAAGTATCTTGACTGGTTTCTCCTCATAGGTCAAATCACTGTCCAACTGAATCGCTTCCAGCGGCACTGTGTCTCTCAGCGGTATATCAGCCATCTCTGCGTGGCACTTCTTCATCTGGGAAACGCGGAACATGTCGTGAACTCCTGACAATCCTTCGGGCAACTCCAACTTGTAGGCTACTTCTCCCATACGCTCCAAAACTTTGTATGGTCCTTCCAAACGTGGTGCTAACTTTCCCTTAACTCCAAAGCGCTTAACTCCTCGAAGTGGAGATACTCGAAGATAAACTCGGTCTCCGACTTTGTAAACTGTCTCCTTGCATTTAGAATCCGCATAGCTCTTCTGCCTAGATTGGGCTACCTTGAGCCTATCGCGAATCAATTTCACTTTCTGTTCAGACTCCTTAATCAGATTCGGTCCAAACAACTGGCGGTCTCCAACTTCATCCCATGACAATGGGGTCCTGCACCTCATTCCGTACAAGGCTTCGAAAGGGGCCATCTTCAAACTGGATTGATAACTGTTGTTGTAAGAGAACTCTGCATATGGCAAATTCTCGTCCCAACTAGATCCGTAATCTAGCGCACTAGCTCTCAGCATATCCTCCAAAATCTGATTGACTCTCTCGGTCTGTCCATCTGTCTGCGGATGGAAAGCTGTACTGAACTCTAGCCTGGTACCCAAAGTTTCATGCAACTGATTCCAGAACTTTGAGGTAAACTGGGTTCCTCTATCTGATACAATTCTCCTTGGAACTCCATGCAGACATACGATTCTGGTCATGTATATCTTGGCCAACTTTGCACTGGTATAGGTAGTATTTACTCGGATGAAATGAGCTACCTTTGTCAAACGATCGACTACAACCCAAATCGAGTCATAGCCTGAACGAGTTCTGGGTAAGCCCATAATAAAATCCATGCCTAGCTTATCCCACTTCCATTCGGGTATTGGCAAAGGCTGTAACAATCCTGCTGGCTTCTGATGCTCTGCCTTTACTCTCTGACATACATCACAAACTGCTACATACTCCGCAATATCCTTCTTCATTCCGGTCCACCAGAAAGTATCCTTCAAATCCAAATACATCTTGGTATTTCCTGGGTGAATTGAATATGGTGAATCATGGGCCTCTTGCAGAATTAACTTCCTAATCTCGGGTCATAAGGCACATAAACACGGTCTTCAAACCATAAGGTATCGTGCTCATACTCACGAAATCCTTTAGCTTTTCCCTTGCTCATTTTCTCCTTAATAGAAGCGATATCCTTGTCAGTCTTCTGGGCTTCTCTAATCTTATCCATCAAAGTCGACTGAATCTCCAATGCTGCTACATAGCCTCTCGGGACTAACTCCAAACATAGCTCACGAAGATTTTTGGCTAACTCCCTTGGTAAATCTCCCGTCATTAGTGTGTTGACATGGCTCTTACGACTCAACATGTCAGCTACTACGTTAGCCTTTCCGGGATGATAATGCAGTCTCATATCATAATCCTTGATGAGCTCCAACCATCGCCTTTGTCTGAGATTCAACTCCTTCTGCGTGAAAATATACTTCAAACTCTTGTGATCTGTGTACACCTCACAATGATTTCCAATGAGAAAGTGTCTCCAAGTCTTCAATGCATGCACTACGGCTGCTAAGTCCAAATCATGCGTAGCATAATTCAACTCATGAGGCTTAAGCTGTCGTGAGGCATATGAAACAACTCTTCCTTCCTGCATAAGCACTGCTCCAAGTCCTCGACGTGAAGCATCGCAATACACCTCATAATCCTTGGTCTGATCTGGCAAAATCAACACAGGTGATGTAACCAAACATTTCTTCAGCTCCTGGAAATTGGCCTCACATTCCTCAGTCCATATGAACTTGGTATCCTTCTTCAACAGCTCCGTCATAGGCTTCGCAATCTTCAAGAAATTTTCAATGAACCTCCGGTAGTATCCTGCGAGTCCAAGAAAACTCCGGATTTCTCCAACTGTTGTTGGGGCTTCCCAATTTGTCACAGTGTCAACCTTAGTGGGATCTACTGCTATACCTTCTCTGGATATAACGTGTCCGAGAAATCCAACTTCCTTTCAACCAAAACTCACATTTGCTAAACTTGGCATATAACTGATGTTCTCTGAGCTTACCAAGTACCAAACGCAAATGCTCCTTATGCTCCTCTTCATTCTTCGAGTAAACCAGGATATCATCGATGAACACTACGACGAACTTATCCAAAAACTCCATAAACACTTTGTTCATCATGTTCATAAAATATGCAAGTGCGTTAGTCAGACCAAGTGACATAACGGTATACTCGTACAACCCATACCTGGTGGTAAAAGTCGTCTTAGGTATATCCTGTTCTCGAATCTTCAACTGGTGGTATCCTGATCGCAGATCGATCTTGGAAAATACCTTAGCTCCTTGCAATCGATCAAACAGATCATTGATCATCGGTAGTGGGTACTTGTTCTTGATGGTTACTTCATTCAATCCTCGATAATCAACAACCATCCTTAACGACCCATCCTTCTTCTCCACTAGAAGTACTGGCGATCCCCAAGGCGAAGAACTTGGGCGAATATATCGTTTATCCAGTAACTCCTTAATCTGCTTCTTAATCTCCACCAAATCCTTTGCGGGCATCGTATATGGTCTTTTAGATATTGGTCCTGTGCCTGGCAAAAGCTCAATCAAAAACTCAATATCTCTATCCGGTGGCATGCCTGGCACCTCTTCTGCAAATAAATCAGGGAAATCCTTCACTACTGGTACTTCCTCCTGCACAACTCCTGGTAGACAATTTACTTGAGTCCTCTTCGGTACATGCCGGGATATATACTTGATCCTTCTCCCTTCTGGGGTGGTAAGCAAAATCGACTTACTGGCGCAATCGATGTTTCCTCCATACATCGATAGCCAATCCATACCCAGAATTACATCCAAACCTTGTGATTCCAAAATGATCAAATCCGAGGGAAACACATGCCTACCTATACTCAATGGCACTTGAAAACATCCCTGGCTAGCCATATACTCCGCTCCTGGTGAGCTTACTAACATAGGTGTTCTAAGAACTTTGGTCGGCAGGTTATACTTATCCACAAATCCCCTTGATATGTATGAATGCGATGCACCGGTATCGGAAAGAACGAGTGCAGTAAATGACTTAACCAAAAACTTACTGATTACTGCATCCGGCTGCTCTTCAACCTCCTCCACATTAACGTGCTTCACCTGTCCCTTGTTGAAAGGGTTCGGCTTCTTCCCAGAGCTTCCATTGCCATTTCCATTCTGGGATTCAGGACATTCATTGGCATAATGTCCGGTCTTCTGGCACTTAAAGCAAGTGACTTGGCTCAGGTCTCTCTTGGCTGGGGTTGATGGGTTGGTGCGGTTCTGGCCGTTGCTTCCTCCATTCCCATTACCATTATTGGTGCCATTGTGATTGTGCGAGCTACCTCCTCCATGGGTATGCTGAAAATGTCCTCCCGGTCTAGGGGGTAAAACGTGGCTTCTGCTGAGCTCTTGAATTGTACTTCCCTTGTCCATACTTCCTCTTGCGATTCTCAATCTGCTGCTGCTTCCCTTCAATCATAAGAACACGATCTACCAACTCCTGGTAGTTGTTGAAGGTTGCTACCATCAACTGCATGCTCAACTCATCATTCAGTCCTTCCAGAAACTTCTCCTACTTAGCTGCATCCGTAGCTATGTCATCTGGGGCATAACGTGCTAACTTACTAAAGTCCTCCACATACTGGCCAACTGTCCGTCCTCCTTGGCGCAAGTTGCGAAACTCTCGCTTCTTCATGGCCATAGCTCCTGCTGAAACATGGGCAGTACGGAAAGCCTGCTGAAACTGGTCCCATGTGATAGTGTCGACAGGGAAAGTGGCTGTGAAATTCTCCCACCATGATGTTGCGGGTCCTTCAAGCTGATGCGCGGCAAACTTCACCTTTTCCGCATCTGTGCATCCTGTGGTGGTCAACTCCCTTGCTGTCTTGCGGAGCCAATCATCTGCTACTATCGGCTCGGTGCTACTGGATAACACCGGCGGATTCAGCCTAAGAAAACGGGCTAAGTGATCAACAGGTGGTGGTGGTGGTGGGTTGTTGTTGTTGTTTCCCTGATTCTGATTCTGGACTAGCAACTACATCAATGTGTTCTGCTGCTGGATCAACTGGGTGAGCTCTGGTGGGAAGGTAAATCCGGGGTCACGTCTCGGAGGCATCTGAGGGTTTTAGAAAGGATGAGATTTAAGAATAGAGAGGGGTCTAGAGAGAAAACACTACCCATATGCACATGAGGTAAAAGCAAACAATTCACTTCATTCAATCAATCAAACAAGGGCATACAATCGATATATCTATCGCAAAAGTGCTCGAACTACTATATTTACATGGTGGACTACTACTACTCATGAGGTGGTCTACTAGAAATATTCTTAGGTTGCAGACTCCATGATATCTGCTCTAGCTTCATCAACATAGTCATCATAGCTATCATCCGGATCTGAGTCGGTGTCGTCGATGATGATGTAGTCTTCCGGGCGAATCTCCTTGGGTTCTTCGTCTTCTTCTACTGGTGTAGGGCCTCCCATAAATATTCCGATCTTCTTGATCAGATCGTCATTCTTCTCCACTAATACTTCGATTTCCTCTTCATAATCTTCACATGTAGCCTTGAGTTCTTCCTCCAGTTCCTTGATTCTAGTCTTTGCCTTCTTCAGATCTATCATGTCGGCACACATCTGGTTCTCCTGACGTCGAATGTGCTAGTTTAACTCCTGGATAAAAGTTGCAATTGATCTATCTTTCCTGGTGTTGGTCATCTCCCAGTGCTCATCTCGGCGCCCACAAATCTGGTAGATAGTATCCTTGAGATCATTGCGGTAAACTTCTCCAATGCGTCCCATGGCGATGTGAGCTGCATGCTCTTTCCTAGATTCCAAGTTGGTGCATCAAAAGAAAACTCTATGGGCTCAGTGACTGGCATGAACGTCCTTCCTGAATCTTGAACTTGAATCATCCAGCGCTCTTCTTCAGGTAAAGTGGCGTTGTAGGTTCCGGT